>NC_090655.1:60175487-60322987 GCF_040937935.1 Hyperolius riggenbachi
GTGGTATTCTGCGCCCATTTTAGGTCGCTCGTTAGAGTTGTTCCCAGGAACCCGACGCTAGAGACCCTGGACACTTCAACCTCATTGATAAGAATTGGTTGTTGTGTGTGTGTGTGGGGGGGGGGGGGGGGTGTCTCCTGAAGTCTAGGATGAGTTCCACTGTTTTAGCTGCGTTTAGGACGAGCTTGTTGGCCTCGCAGCTGCGTTTAGGACGAGCTTGTTGGCCTCGCACCATCTGCAGATTCTCTATCTCGCTGCGGTAATCTTGTTCCCCCGCCCCGCCGATGAGCCCAATAATGGTGGTATCATCCGCAAATTTAATGACCTTTACGGAGTCCGCTGAGGAAGTAGTTGTTGGTGTACAGTGAGAACAGGAGAGGGGACAGAACACACCCCTGTAGAGCACCTGTGTTGGTGGTGCTCACACTGGAGAAGCAGCTACCGAGCTTCACCTGTTGGTCCTGTTTGAGAGGAAGTCCTTTACCCACGTGTGGAGTCGACTCCAAGCTGTGCCAGGTTGTCGATCAGTATGTCTGGGCAGATTGTATTGAATGCAGAGCTAAAGTCCAGAAACAGGATCCTAACGTAGGAGTTTGGTCTTTCGAGGTGTTCCGTGATGTACGCCAGACTGATATTGATGGCGTCATCCACAGACCTGTTGGCCCTGTATGCAAACTGATGTGTGACACTTTTTTGCAGCCTAGGTGTGCTAAGGGGCCCAACGTCCTAGGAGTACCTTTAGGATTTCACAGGTCATTTTGAGGCATTTGGTTTAAAGACTACTCCTCACGCTTTAGGGCCCCTAAAATGCCAGGGCAGTATAGGAACCCCACAAATAACCCCATTTAAGAAAGACACCCCAAGGTATTCCGTTAGTTGTATGGGGAGTTCATAGAAGATTTCATTTTTGTCAAAAGTTAGCAGAAATAGATTTTTACTTTTTTTTTCACAAAGTAAAAATCTATTTCTTAACTTGTGTCAAAAATAAAATCTTCTATGAACTCCCCATACAACTAACGGAATACCTTGGGGTGTCTTTATAAAATGGAGTCATTTGTGGGGTTCCTATACTGTCCTGGCACTTTAGGGGCCCTAAAGCGTGAGGAGTAGTCTTTAAACCAAATGCCTCAAAATGACCTGTGAAATCCTAAAGGTACTCTTGACTTTGGGCCCCTTAGCGCAGTTAGGGTGCAAAAAAAGTGCCACACATGTGGTATCGCCATACTCAGGAGAAGTAGTATAATGTGTTTCGGGGGGGGGGGGGGATTTTTACACATACCCATGCTGGGTGGGAGAAATCTCTCTGTAAATGGACAATTGTGTGAGAAAAAAGAAAAAAAGAAAATCTAATTTACAGAGATATTTCTCCCACCCAGCATCTGTATGTGTAAAAATACGCCCCAAAATACATTATACTATTTATGTAGAGTACGGCGATACCGCATGTGTGACCCATTTTTGCAGCCCAGGTGCGCTAAGGGGCCCAACGTCCAATGAGCACCTTTAGGTTTTACAGGGGTGCTTCCAATTTAGCAATTTTTATTTCAGTTTCAAAGTGTCATTTTCCGCTTACTTGTGACAAAAAATAAAATCTTCCTCGCCATGCCTCTTAGTGAATACTTTGGGATGTCTTCTTTCCAAAATGGGGTCATTTCTGGGGTATTTATACTATCCTGGAATTTTAGCACCTCATGAAACATGACAGGTGTTCAGAAAAGTCAGAGATGCTTCAAAATGGGAAAACTCACTTTTGGCACCATAGTTTGTTAACGCTATAACTTTTACACAAACCAACATACATACACTTATTGGATTTTTTTTTTTATCAAACACATGTAGCAGAATAAATTTGGACAAAAATGTATATAGAAATGTTACTTTATTTGAAAAATGTCAGCACAGAAAGTTAAAAAAAACAAAAAAATAAAATAAACATTTTTTTTGATAAAATTCATGTCTTTTTTGATGAATAAAATAAAAACTAAAAATCACAGCAGCAATCAAATAGCACCAAAAGAAAGCTGTATTAGGGCAAGAAAAGGAGGGAAAATTCATTTAGGTGGTAAGTTGTATGACCGAGCAATAAACCGTAAGGGCCCTTTTCCACCAGCGCGTTTGCGCTGGCTGAATCGCAAAAACGCAAACCGCTAGCGATTTTACAATCGCTACGGTTTGCTTTTTAACATAGGAATCGCGGTAGGTCATTTCCACTACCGCGATTCGCTTTTGACGGGAACGTGCGGCGGAGCGATATTTGCCGCGATTTTGCTATGCAGTGCATAGCAAAATCGCGGCCGCGAACGTCGGGGAATCGCCGGTTTTGCGATTCAGCAATCGCTAGCGTTCAGAGTGAACGCTAGCGACTGCAGGTGGAAAAGGGCCCTTAAAGCTGCAGTGGTCCGAATGGAAAAAAAAGGCTCTTGTCTTAGGGCTCGTTTCCACTATCGCGAATCCGCATGCATTTAACGCATGCGGATTCGCACATGTAATGCAAGTGGATGGGCCTGTTTCCACTGTAGCGTTGTTGAGGTGCATTTTTTCAGCGGTGAAAAACGCACAAAAGAGCCGCAGAATTCGCGTGCGAGTGGAATGCATGCAAATCGCATGCAATGTATTTAATAGGGAAATCGCATGCATTTTCCCCATGCGTTTTTTGCCGCAAATTCGCTAGGTACCAATGTAAATTCACACAGGCAGTGACATGGTTCAAAATCACATATACCCTCACCTATGCGAATTAGCATGCGAATTCGTGGCAAAAAACGCACGGGGAATCGCATCCGCATGCGATTTCATCAGCGGTGGAATCCAGGCGATTCTGCACCGCAATAGTGGAAACGAGCCCTTAAGGGGCGAAAAGACTGTGGTCCTTATGTGGTTAAGGGCCTGGCTGAAGGATCTATTTACCCCGATACTACATACATTGGGTAAAGTTAGACAATATTGTAAAATAAAAATCACCACACCTCTTTTATTGCTACAAATGGCATGTGTATCACAAAGTGAACCAAACAAACTAAAATTTAGGATACATAAGCTCATGAAGGTATTTTTACCTCCAAATTCCGTGCTCATCACTTCCTCCTTCTTGTAAACATTGAGCATTGTTGCACTTTCTAGTTTTGCATAAAAGTCAACAAAAATATTTTCAAACAGGAGACATTTGTTTTCAATGGGAGTAATCAGCAGAGGGTAAAACACAGACCTCAAAGATGTGATAACTGATAGCATCTGGCAGGTTATAGCAATTCGTTATAGAATTCTGATTTCTCTAACTTGAAATGTTGCTGAGAACAACAGTTCTACTTGTAAACAAAGTAATGAAGTGAGTTTATACAGAGATTTATTGACATTAGCATACTCAAGACAGGTTTAGAGGGCACCTGTCTTCCAACTGCCCTAAAGGGGCCCATGCACTGGTCGATTTCAGCCATCAATCGATCACAAAATAGATTCTATCAATTCTATTGATCGTTTTGTGGCCGATTTGATCTGACAGAATGGAAAATCTAGGTTGATCTGCTGCTGGTAGCAGATCCATGGCCCATAGAGTTGCATTGGATCGAATGGTCCAATAATGCATTTTGGATGTATTTCCAATAGATTTTTTTCTGAAATCTATAGGAAATCTGTTCCTAGTGTGTGGCACACATCAGATAGATTCGTGTCAGATTTGAGTTGACAGGCATCTGACAGGAATCTATCTGATGGTCGAATCTGCTGCAAATCTATAAGTGTATGGCCACCTTTAGGCTCCCTGCACACTGCAAATCCGTTTTCCGATTCCGATTCCGATTTCGTTTCCGATTCCGATTCCGTTTCCGATTTTCCTTGAATACATTCAACAGAAAAACGGATCAAAAAACGCAGCATGCAGTTAAGATTAAAAATCTGAATCGGAATCGGATGTAAAAACAGATTAAAAATCTGAATCTGAATCTGATTTGCTTGCAGTGTGCAAGAGGCCTTATACAGTTCTTCTAGGTGCCTGTAGCAGCACATTTCTACACAGCTTTAAAGGGAACCAGAGACGTTGGGGGGGGGGGGAAGCTTTTATACATACCTGGGGCTTCTTCCAGCCCCATACGCACGGATCGCTCCCACGCCGCCGTCCTCTGCTGCCTGGATCCGCCGGTACCGGGTCCCGTCATTGCCGCAAGTCGGCCAGCAGACGCGGCCAATTGTCCGCATCACACAGGGCTCCCTCCATATACGTACGCATGAGGCTGCCTACTGCGCAGCCTCATGCGTATGGGTATGGAGGGAGCCCCTGTGATGCGGACAATTGGCCGCGTCCGCCAGAAGTGACGGGACCCGGTACCGCCGATACAGGAAGCGGAGGATGGCGGCGTGGGAGCGATCCAGGCTTATGGGGCTGGAAGAAGCCCCAGGTATGTATAAAAGCCTGTTCTATTTTTTTATTACCGTTCCTCTCTGGTTCCCTTTAGGCTTCTTGCACACCAAGACGTTGTGTTAGGTGGCACGTTAAGGTCGCATAACGTGCACCTAACACAACGTATGGTGCTGCAAAAGCCGACGGTAGAGTGAGCCGCGTTAGGCTGCTCGATGCCCATAATATCTCCCAGAGTGGCGCTGATTGGCCAGCGGGACCACGTGATGCGGAGCGAGACACTCCGCATCACGTGGTCCCGCCGGCCAATCAGCGCCCGCCAGTGCAGTGAATATTAAGTAGCCATGTGCGCGGCTACTGTAGCTGGCTCTCCCCGCCTCCTCCGCCCCCCACTGCGCATGTGCAAACAGTCTAACGCGGCTATAGCCGCTCCAACGCCGTAGCATGCTGCACTTTGCACAGAACGTGCAGCGTTACATGTAACGCAACGTGGGCTGTGTGAACAGCCCACTTGTGTTACATTGCTGTGCGTTGGGGGAGCGTTACAGGCGCACTAACGTGCGCCTGTAACGTCTTGGTGTGCAAGCAGCCTTAATGACCTTTAGACTTCTATACAGTAGTTATGAGAGACTTTCTAGCGAACCTGTAGAGAAAAAAATAAAATTAAAAAGTAGATACCTTTTGTAGACAGAAATCTCTGGATAGTCCAGAGGCTTCCATTGTTATAATACAGGGTACCTCTGAAAAAAACCCACCAAGATGTTGATGGATGTCCTCATGGCCGTAATTACTCTGAATATGAGCGGAGCACCGCCATACTACACGTGTGTGCAGCCACACTCGTGCACGGTGCGAGGAGCATGGACGCAAAGAGGAAGTAGGCTCCAGACAACAGTGATGGGGTCATTTGGGAACTTAGGAACCCCCCTGGACTCAGGGATTCCCTCTACTGGGGCATCTTTGATCAATGTGCTCAGTAATGTGCTGTGGAAAAAGTCAGATTACACTTTTCCATAAAAATAAGAACATATTGCACATTATAAAAACAGAACCCTCAACATATTGAAAGAGTACACCATGGGCTTGATTCACAAAGCCGTGCAAACTGTTTAGCACGGGTATGCTAAACAGTTAGCACGTGAAGTGCCGTTTGCGGACTTTTGCGCGCGCTAAAGACCACATTTACTTACAGTAAAGTCTTTTCCAGTAGTCTGAAGGACAGCACCCCTTCTTGAGACTTGTCTCTCCACCCCACCGCTGGACAGGAAGCTAAAAGATAAAAAATTTGCATAGCAGATATGCGGCAGCATAAATACCCCCCAGCTCACCTAGAGCCCTCAGTTATAAAAAAGATTATACGGACGTATGCACGTAACAAAAACACCAAATTTGTATATTTACCTTAATATTTCCCACACAGGGTGGGTCGCAGGGGTGCTGTCCTTCAGACTACTGGAAAAGACTTTACCGTAAGTAAATGTGGTCTTTCCCAGGACGTCTTTCAGGACAGCACCCCTTCTTGAGAGATAGACAAGATGAAATCTTAGGGTGGGACCACTGCTTGAAGAACCCTTCTGCCAAAACTTAAGTCTGCACTGGATAAGACATTAAGCCTGTAGTGCCTGACAAAAGTATTTTGACTGGACCAGGTGGCCGCTCTGCAAATCTGTTCGATGGATGCACCAGCCCTCTCTGCCCAGGATGTGGATACACCCCTTGTTGAATGAGCCCTGATTGGAGTAGTAAGTAGTTTACCTTGAGATCTGTAAGAAGTAGCAATAGCTTCTTTAATCCATCTGGCCAATGTAGCTTTGGAGGCTTGTTTCCCTCTAGATATTCCTCCATACAGTATCAACATTGAATCAGATTTCCTCCATTCCTTAGTTCTTTCAAGGTAATGAATTACACATCTCCTTACATCTAGACAGTGTAAACGTTTTTCCTTCTCATTGGTCGGATTAGCACAAAAAGAAGGTAAAAATATCTCCTGGGACCTGTGGAATTTAGATACCACTTTAGGGAGAAATGCGTTGTCTAATTTCAGTGTAATCCGATCGTTTGCAATAATACAATATGGTTCTTGAATCGACAAAGCCTGAAGTTCACCAATTCTCCTGGCTGATGTGATGGCTAACAAAAAGGTGGTTTTTAAAGAAAGAAATGTATCGGATATTTCCTTTATGGGTTCGAATGGTGGTTCACACATAGCCTGGAGAACAGTATTTAAGTCCCATGAGGGAATTTGAGAACGAACTAACGGCCGAATTCTCTTCAGAGCCTGAAAAAAATCTGATAAAGTATTCTTCTGCCGCCAGTTTCCTTTCCAAGAAGACACTGATTGCAGATGTCTGAACCTTCAAGGTACTGACACTCAATCCTTTTTGTAATCCCTGTTGAAGAAATTCAAGCACTGACGTAGATAAAGATAAATCTAAAGATTTCTCTTTACACCAATTCAGATACACCGTCCATGTCTTATTATAAATATTTCTAGTTACTTTTTTACGACATTGTATCAGGGTTTCGGATAATCTATCCGAGAATCCTCTTGCCTTCAAGATTCTCCACTCAGCCTCCATGCTGTAAGGTGAAGCAGTTGAAGGTTTGGGTGAAAGGCTATGCCCTGCTGTAGTAGATCCTGTCGATTCTGAAGAGTAATTGGCTGACATACTGTCAATTTCTGTAACAACGTGAACCACGGTCTCTTCGGCCAACAGGGGGCTATCAGGATCATGTGAGCTTGATCCTGTATAATTTTGTTCAGAACCTTTGGAATGAGTGATATTGGGGGAAAACTGTACATCAACTGTGTTCCCCCAATTTATTGAAAAAGCATCCACTGCCCAAGGTTTGTCTAGGGGACGTAGTGAGCAGAACTTTTGACACTTGGCATTGTCCCTGTTGGCAAAGAGGTCCACTTCTGGGGACCCCCATTGATCCCTGATTTCCTGAAAAACTGTCGGATTTAGGGACCACTCGTCCTGCTTCAGAGGGGACCTGCTTAAGAAGTCCGCCAACTGGTTGGCTGTACCCTTTAGATGTCGGGCCTTTATGGACATTAGATTCTTTTCTGCCCAATTCAGAATTTGTCTGGTTTGGGACCACAGTAATGAACTTCTTGTCCCTCCCTGACGATTCAGATAAGCTACCACGCTGCTGTGGTCTGTCCTTATCAGCACATGACAGTCTTATGTCTTGACTGAAGTTTTGTAGAGCCAACCAAACAGCCTGAAGCTCCCTGCTGTTTGATGACCTGGTTCTCATCCTGTTGGACCACTGTCCCTGAGCTGGACGACCATCCATGTGTGCTTCCCACCCCCATAGACTGGCGTCCGTTGTTATCACTAACTGAGATGGATAATGCCACAGCCGACCCTCTGATAGATGTGTGAGATCTTGCCACCACATGAGTGATACTTTTACTTTGTAAGGAATGAACACCTTCTTGTCTAGAAGTTTTAGATCCCTGTTCCATTCTGTCAGAATCCAAATTTGCAAAGTCCTGGCATG
Organism: Hyperolius riggenbachi; assembly: GCF_040937935.1. Lineage (NCBI taxonomy): Eukaryota > Metazoa > Chordata > Amphibia > Anura > Hyperoliidae > Hyperolius > Hyperolius riggenbachi. Next base: position 60,183,349 of record NC_090655.1, read on the forward strand.
GAATTGACCCCACTGAACGGCCGGAAAGGGAATTGACCCCACTGAACGGCCGGAAAGGCAGAAGTTAGGAGTCCCAGAACCGCCATTGCTTTTCTGAGGGAGATGTAGTGGGCCTGCTGGAAAGAAGAAACAGTATTAAGTATTGCAGAAACCTTCCTCTCTGGTAATAAAAGCTTTTCACTAGTAGTGGAAATATTGAACCCTAAAAATTCCATGAGCTGGGAAGGAATTAGGGATGATTTAGAGTAGTTAATAAGCCATCCTATTGACTGCAAAAAAGCCATAGTGGATTCTACCTGTAGCAACACTGAGTCTTTAGATTGTCCCCAAATCAATAAATCATCCAGATAACTAAGAACCGATATGGACCTGCCCCTGATAACTGCTAATACTTCCGACAGAATCTTTGTGAAGAGCCAAGGAGCAGAAGAGATGCCGAAAGGTAGAGCATTAAACTTGAAGTGTCTTACCTTTCCCTCTAGGTGCACTGCAAATCTGAGAAATTGTTGTGAGTTCAGATGAATTGGAACATGCAGGTATGCATCCTTTAAGTCCAGAGATGCCAGGAAACAATCTTTCTGTAAGAGAGTTATCACAGAGTAAATATTGTCCATTCGAAATCTTCTGTATCTTATTGATTTGTTTAGTTCCTTTAGATTCAGGATAAATCGAAACTCTCCCTAAGGCTTCTTTACCAGGAACACTGGGGAGTAACATCCCAACCCCTGTTGACATCTTGGAACCTCCCTGATCACTCTTTTCTGTAGCAGAGAGTATATTTCCCTTTCCAATGCTAGACGCTGTACAGTGTCCTTTGGAATTGGACAAACAAAAAACTTTTGAGGAGGTGTCTGCGCGAACTCTATGCTGTACCCCTCTAGAATTATTTTTAATAGCCACTGATTCAGCGCGTGACGCACTTCCGGTACACGGCCGGAATTTCCTTTGCGCGCCCATGCGCGTATATAGGTGCTGCCAAGTTGGGAGAAGCCTCCTCCACGCTGTCCGAGCTGCACGCCGGCTCCCCTGACCAGCTCCAGCTGCAGCCCGCAACAACGCTGCCCCTGCCGCCTGACAATGATGGCAACTGCAGAGGATCTCCATGCGTTCCGTCCGGGACAGAAAAACAACTGGGGGCTCTAGGTGAGCTGGGGGGTATTTATGCTGCCGCATATCTGCTATGCAAATTTTTTATCTTTTAGCTTCCTGTCCAGCGGTGGGGTGGAGAGACAAGTCTCAAGAAGGGGTGCTGTCCTGAAAGACGTCCTGGGAAAAACAGTTTGCACGGCTTTGTGAATCAAGCCCCATATATGACATATAAACAGACCTAATCTATGGAAAGATCATACTTTAAGTATATACTACAAAGACACACCCTTCAATGAATGGAAAGAGCACACCATATATGACATGTACACAGCCCTAATTTATAGGGAAGGGGGCTATGGTACAAAGACACACCCCTCAATGTATTGAAAGAATACACCATACATACCAGTACATGCCCTTTTATTATTTATATAGCACTGACATTTCTGCCCCCACTTTACAGAGTACTTATTCATGTCACTAACTGTCCCTCGGAGGAGATCACAAAGTAATCCCTACCACAGTCATATGTCCGTTGCATCTAGGGCCAATTTAGGGGGGAGGCCAATTAACCTATCTGTATGTTTTTTGGGATGTGGGAGGAAACTCATGCAGACATGGGGCGACATACAAACCCTGTGCAGATAGTGTCCTGGCTGGGATTTGAACCAGGGACCCATATATAGTCTTAATCCACAACAAGAAAAAAAAAAATTGTACCTCTTCAAAGACACTGCCCTGAATTTATGGAAAGATTATACCATTTATGACATATTTGGCTCCGTTATCAAAGAACACAGTAAATTGCAGAAGGCACATCCCACAATGCATGCAAAGCAAACACTTTGTATTACAGAGATACATCTCTGGCTGTATGGAAATACATTAGAAAAATTGATGAAGCATTTCCAAAGCATGAAGTCCATGTTCTTACTTCAATTACAGCAGAGAATTAACTGGTTGTCCTGGGTAACAACTCCATCTAATGCTGGGTACACACATTGTGATTTCCTGCTCAATCGGCGGGATCGATCCTGGTCGATCGATTATTTGACATGGTCGATCGGGTTTCGTTCGATACAGTCGTCGATTTTGCATATTTAACATGAGTAAATCAACGGCTGTACCGATCGAAACCTGATCGAACTTGACAGAAACAATCGATCGACCAGGATCGAGCGGGAAATCGCAACGCGTGTACCCAGCATAAACTGCAGCATTCTCTGCACATCACTCCTTCAGATTATTGTAATTTAGTATTTATATAGCGCTGAGATCTTCCACAGCGCTAGCAGGGTATATAGGCTTGTCACTATGGGCCCTTTCACAGGTAGCTGAATTGTGTGCTCAGTGAGCAGTTACCAGGCAGCAGTGAGCAGTTACCAGGCAGCAGTGAGCAGTTGCGAGAGTTCGACAGTCTTTTCACTGCGTATTAACTGCTTGTGGAAAAGGGCCCTCAGAAGGGCTCACAATCTACCGGTAATCCCTAACATAGTCATATGTCCAACATAATCTAGGGCCAATTTAGGTGGAAGCCAATTAACGTTATCTGTGTGTTTCTGGAAATAATCCCGATTTAAAGTGGACCCAAGCTCTAGCAAAGAACAGACTGAAAAGTGTTCAATTGACATAGAAACACTGTAGAAATCAACTGCACCAAGCTGTGTTTGTTTATTTACTTACAGTTGAGTATAACAAGTGTGTAATCAGTAGGCATGACTCACAGCGCCTAGCCTGCTGGCTGTAGAGGAAAGAAAGATGCTTTACCCCTTCCTTTACTCCCGGGAAGTTCATCCAGTACATTTTCAGGCCTTTTTGGGGATTTCTGTGCATTGTAACAAAGAAATGTTTTCCCTGATTGTTTTCATACTGTCACTAATCTTTTGAGGTGGCCAAACATCAGGCGACTTGGCAGCCGATCAACCATCCAAATCGATTGTTACAATCAAACTGGATGAAAGCCGGTGCCACCAAGTGCATGCCTGACTGACAAAGTGACCAATTTCCGTACCGAAATTCATTGCTTTGTCGAAAGTGCATGCTGCAAGATGTCGGACCAAAGTTCGTTGGTCGGGTGCTTGGTGGGAACGGCGTGCTATTACACGACGATCGACGCAACCATTGACCGCCTCACTGCTGTGCCCCGCCAAAGTGATACATTACCTTCCGCGGCCTCAGCTTGACCGCCGCTGGCTTCCGGGCGCATTCTCCTCTTCGCATACACGCACGTTCTACGTGGTTTCCTGGGAAGGGCTCACGTATGAGATCACACACACGTGCCCTTACTACGAGACCACGTGGGGCGTGCGTGTATGCAAAGAGGACAGGACAGGTAATGTATCACTTTGGCACAGCGGGCATTAGGGGGGCACAGCGGTGAGGCAGCGCACAGGGCCAATTTCAGTATGAAATTGATCGGAAAAATCGGCCTGTGGTGTAAGCACAGCTGACAGACCTTTCTCTTATCAGATTTGATAAGAGAGAGATTTGTCTCTTGGTCGAATCCGCCCATCATCACTAGATGTATAGCTACCTTTAGAGCGGAGAGGAAGTCTTGATCTCAGATCCACTTTAATACTCAGGAAAATAAAATCTACTATAGTATACACAGATTTTGTACTTCACCATTTGGAAACTTAATGCACATAAACACACAATTCTCTATGTATAAAAAGAGAAATGGACAATTTCTCAAACACCAAAGCAAGGAAAAATTATCTCATGCTAATGTAAGGTTATGTGTGTGAACCCACTCGAGGGATGTGATTTTGTTTCTTTAAAGGAATACTGTAGGGGGGGGGGAAATGAGTTGAACTTACCTGTGGCTTGTAATGGTCCCCCGCAGACATCCTGTGCCCGCGCAGCCACTCACCGATGCTCCGGCCCCGCCTCAGGCTCACTTCTGGAATTTCCGACTTTAAAGTCAGAAAACCCCTGCGCCTGCGTTGCAGTGTCCTCGTTCCCACTGATGTCACCAGGAGTGTATAGCACAAGCCCAGTATGGTCTGTGCCTGCGCAGTACGCTCCTGGTGACATCAGGGGAAGCGAGGATACGGCAACGCAGGCGTTTTCTGACTTTAAAGTCAGAAATTACAGAAGTGAACCGGAGGCGGGGCATCGGTGAGCGGCTGCGCGGGCACAGGATACCTGCGGGGGACCATTAGAAGCCCCGGGTAAGTTCAACTCATTTTCCCCCGACCCCCCTACAGTATTCCTTTAAATCCCCCACAACACTGCATTAGCAACAGCATTTCAAATCACAAGCGCTTAGGAAAGTGCTGCTAGTGGGTCCCGGGCCTAAAGCAGCTTCCCAGATCAAGGATATGGACTTTTCTGTCCAGACAACTATTCCACTTTTGCTCCAGTATGCCTTGCACTGGTGCTTATAATTCTGCTCCACTGTATAACAGACTGGTGCCATGCCTGCTTTCTATTAACTAATCAGACGTTATACAGACACGCCCCTCCATAAATGAAAGACAGATGTCCAACTATACAGAGGCTTTCCTTCAGTATATGGAAAAGGAACAGTACAGTTTATGCAGAAGCTCCTAGAACATATACGTAAGAGACACACCCCCTCAGAGCATGGATAGAACATACTGTACTCAACACACCCCCTTAATGTACGGAAAAAACATGCTGTACCCAGCAGACACGCCTCCACATACTGTACATAACAAAGATGCCCCTTCCATACACGGAAAACAACACGCTGCACATAGGCACGTACAATGAATGGATGTGAAGTACACAGTGCAGATAACAGACACACTCACGCCATACATGCAAAACATCATAAACACATACGTCTTCAATATATGGAACAACATGTAGTACCAAACAGACAGGTTTCCTCATCCTACAGAGAAATGCACTGTAAATACCAGACTGCTATTAACGTATGCAAAAAGAAAATATTGTACATAATACCGTAGATGCCCCATCAATGTATAGAAAGAAAAAAAAATACATACATACATCCTCCCTAGTAGCCGAGAAAACAATGCTACACTGTATATAACAGACACGTCACCGCCCTAATATGAGGGAAGAAAACAGACACCCCTTCAACATATGGAAAGAGACTGCAAAACATGTGCTCCTAATACATGTAAACAAGTATTGTATGCACAGACACGCCCCCTCAAAAGAAATAAAAAAAAAAAATTTAAAAAAAAAAAAACACCACAGGGACCTGTTGCTATAGAATCAGAAAACAAATATAACAGATTCCTGTAGATCTCCAGATTTCAGGTCTATAAAAAGCTGAAATGTTAATCACATCTATAAAAAGGGAATGGCCACCTTGGTCACTACTATTATTTATTGGAAAAAGGGCAACAATCACCACATTTATACTTATACATCAGTTCCCATGCGGTCAGCAATTCTGTTCAAATGAATTCACTTGTGGATTGCACAAACGGCAACATAAAACAAAACACAGACTGCCCCTTTTAAATATGGTGATCTAATTCTTCAAATACGCAAATAAGTGACTGCTGGCAAACTGTTGTTTTTTTTATATAAACAGGTCTCAGTGTTCATAACAGACAAAATCCCTTCAAAACAAGGAAGACATATTGTACAATATGGACACCCCCCCAATAAAGTATAAGGAAAACATACTCTACAGCAAAGAGACAACACCAAATATAGGGGGAAACTGTAACTAACACACACACACACACACACACACACACACACAGTTTCTGTGCTGTAAAGTATAACAGACACCCCCCTCGAATATAAAGAAAAAAAAATAATGTATAACACAGACCAACCCCTCAGCATAGGAAAGACATCTCATACAAAACATACAGCATATACGTAAACCAGGCATGGCCCATCCCACTCTGTATAGTGAAAACATTGTTTTTTTAACTGACCCACACAATACAGGGAAAACACTGAACATGACAGACACGCCCCCTCATTAAAAGGGGAAAAAAAAAACAAACAAAAAAAAACACACACACACACACACACACACCCCAACTGTACATTATGGACACACCACGCTCACCAACATAGACAACCCCAATATAGGGAAAATGTACATTACATAACAGGCATGTCCCCTCCCATGTATGCTTAGAATAACATGGATAGCAGGCAATCTCTAGTACTGCCAGCCAGCTACTGTACAAATTACAAGTCCCAGCACTGTCCCCCCTGAGCATACCAGGTCAACTACTAGGCTTAGAACATCCATTTACTGTACTCTGTGTGGACCACCAGCAATTTCAGCATGCCCAGCCACTACAAGTGTATTTGCTCAAAATCTCAGCATGTCCTAAAGCAGACTGCAGAACTACAAGTCCCAGCATACGATCACCTTATGCAATCCACCAGAGGTCTCAGCTTATCCTACCACTTACTGCATAACTAGAAGGCCAAGCATGTCCAATCATTACTGCAATACCACATATTCCAGCAGGGCCTGTTGTGACTGCAGAACTACAAATCCCAACATACACTGTCATAACTACAAGATCCAGCAAGCCCTGTCCTTATGACAGAACTACAAATCCCAGCATGCCTTGCTCTCTTAATGTATGTGGAGTCACAAATACGCAGGTTCTGCCACATGTTGTAGCACTACAGCTCCCAGCATACCACCACAGTACCAGAAATCCCAGCATGCCTTGCCATACAAGTCCCAGCATGTCTTATCTCCACTGCAAAACTGCATTTCCCAGCATGTGATTATAAAACAGGTTATCCTATCTTTATCATAGCCAGTGCCACAAGTGCCAGTTTGCCCAGCCATCTATTTAAACCTACAGGTCCCAGCATGTCCTGCCCCTAATGCACAACTACGGGTCCCAGCATGTCCTGCCCCTAATGCACAACTACGGGTCCCAGCATGTCCTGCCCCTAATGCACAACTACGGGTCCCAGCATGTCCTGCCCCTAATGCACAACTACGGGTCCCAGCATGTCCTGCCCCTAATGCACAACTACGGGTCCCAGCATGTCCTGCCCCTAATGCACAACTACGGGTCCCAGCATGTCCTGCCCCTAATGCACAACTACGGGTCCCAGCATGTCCTGCCCCTAATGCACAACTACAGGTCCCAGCATGTCCTGCCACTAAAGTGGAACTACAGGTCCCAGCATGTTATGTCTCCAATGCAGAACTACAAGTCCCAGCATGCCCAGTCACACATGCAGCACTACAAGTCTCAGCATGTCCTTTCACTAATGCAGAACTACATGTCTTAGCATGTACTGTCACTAATGCAAAAACTACAAAGTTCCAGCACGTCCTGTCACCAATGCACAACAAGTCCCAGCATGCCCAGTCACTAATGCAAAACTACATTTCCCAGCATGTTCTGTCACTAATGCAGAACTACAAGTCCCAGCATGCCCTGTCATTACTGTGCAGCTGGATGCCTTCCCATCCTTAGATTAGAACTCAGCATGCCCACCAGTCATTAATGCAATGCCACAACTCTCAGCATTATTGCAGTACCACAAGCCCCAGCATCTTACATTACTACACATCATTCTGTCACTTCACTGCAGAACCACATGTCTAAGCATGCCATGCCACTTTTTTTCAACAGGCCATCCCACTGACATAGAACCACAAGTCCAACCTCGCCGTATTATAAATGCAGTACTACAGGTCCCAGCATACCCACCCCCCCAGAGTGTAAACTAATAATGACCTGTGAGCTTCAGCAGGATCTGCTTGGCTTTCTAGTTTCCCAGCATCAGCCAGACACGCAGCGAGCTCCTGCGTCCCCCAGCCAGCAGTCCTCACCTAACTCCTCTCTGTTCTGTTTTTATTTTGATCTTTTCCCTCCGTCCTCCCACAGCCCGTCTGCCCAGTAACAGCGTCACGTGCCCCGCGTGCAGGCGCCGTCCCGTTGGCTGTCTGCAGAAGGCGTGAGCGCGCGCCAGCCAATGAACGGGGGATGGGCGGAGGAAAGGCGGGGTCGGTTAGGACTTTGAAGAGAGATGACGTCACCGTTGCAGAGGGCGGGATTGAGTATGTTGTGGTGAGGCGAAGCACGAGGGGAGCGGCGCCATTTTGAGACAGGTGTGATTGACAGCTGTCACGTGACTCGTAGGAACGCCCCCTCTTCCCGTTTATCTCACCTGAGTCACTTCAGAGGGACGTGCTGTCTGTTATGTCACATTATTACTACCCCGCGTCACCACATTCTGGCACGCAGCCCCTTTACACTACTATCTGCGGAGTCCCCTCCCTCAGACATTTGTGACCCTGCTGTCACCTCACTCAGGAGTCCCGCCTCACAGGAACCCCTATATTAATTCTCACATGTGACTTTAGGAGCAGTTCCCCCTCATACTGATAATTATCCACAGACCATACCCTTTCTTCAGTGCTCGTGCGCCACTTGAGACCAGTGCTTCCATAGGTCAAACTGGGCAATTGCCCAGGGACCCATTTTACCTAAAATACAGTGACCAGAAGTCCCAGCTTACCTGGGACACGTTTTAGAATTAGGGACCCCGCCCCAGGTACAAATATGTTCCAGGCGGATCGCCAAATATCCCAGCCACCAAATGCTTCCTTTCCATGGATTATTAATAGGCAGTAAAATGCCTCTCACACTCTCACAACCAGGGCCGGATTTGTACTTCTTACCGCCCAAGGCCGACTATAATTACCAGCCGCCCTAACCGAAACCGTATCCTACCACCTCTCTCCGCACACACACCCACCCAAACATTTTTGGGCCGCTGGTGTCCTCTATTGTGGCTAGTGCCGAGGTCTCCATGGCAATATGAAGTGAATCAATCACGTCACACGGGGAACTGGTCAATCAAGCAATCTACAGGTGATGGGCGTGGTGGGAGCTGTCCACCACACACACATAGTCAAAAGTGGCTCACAATTGGACATTGGGTGGGGTCAGCAACACGTAAAAGTGAGTCCTGTACCCACTGCTGTTTTCAGGGTAACAGCGCTGGCCAATCAGAAATGGGTACTGTGAGAGGCTGCCTTCTGTATTCTGTACTATTTGCTGGTGCTGCCCCTGGTCCTTTCATTCCCTATGCCAAGTGCGTGAGACCCGGCCTTCTGTAACTGCCTGCAGCTGCTGCTATGTCATTGGACAAGGTCTGGCTTTTTGCTAGTCACACACTGTTCACAAACGTTTGGTTAACGGACTGCAGCTGCCTGTAGCACAGCACAGGCAGATGCCAGCTGGTACTAATAGTGCAGTTATCCTGACCCCTTTCATTTGTTTGGACACTTGCAAATCATTTCCTGCAAATAATGCCCACTGTCTGCAGGCCGCCCTTGTTTATCTGGTGCCCTAGGCCATGGCCTATGTGGCCTTGCCAGAAATCCGGCCATGCTCACAACTGCTCACTGCTGCCTGGTAACTGATTGTTGCTGCCTGGTATCTACTCACTGCTGTCTGGTAACTGCTCGCTGCTGCCTGGTATCTACTCACTGCTGCCTGGTAACCGCTTTCTGAGCACACAGTTCAACAGTCCATGGAACACAGGCCAAACTCTGTCCATACAATTGGCTCCCGTGTTCCATAGTGCCTGCCTCCTAAAAGCATTGGCCCACCCACAGGTCAGAGACGTTGCTGATGGGCAAAGGGCCTCTCTGACTACCCATCTTTCTTCTTGTGTGTCCCCCACTTATTTGTTTTTGCGCATCGCACTTAAATTTGTGATGGTGGGCTCACACTGCTTAATTACTTGTGGAAGAGTCTGCCTAATCATATTTTGGGTTGGGAGGTACAGTGCTTAAAGAGACTCTGTAATAAAAAAAAAAACCATCCCCTGGGGGTACTTACCTCAGGAGGAGGAGGAAGCCTCAGGGTCCCAATGAGGCTTCCCCATCCCTGTAGCTGCAGGCAATCCAGCGCTGGCTCCCCCGAAGCGTCCCGCAATCCTGGCTTGACAAGGCTTGATATATTTACAAGACAAGACAAATAACATTTATATTGCGCTTTTCTCCTGGCGGACTCAAAGCGCCAGAGCTGCAGCCACTAGGGCGCGCTCTATAGGCAGTAGCAGTGTTAGGGAGATTTGCCTAAGGTCTCCTACTGAATAGGTGCTGGCTTACTGAACAGCCAGAGCCGAGATTCGAACCCTGGCCTCCTGCATCAGAGGCAGAGCCCTTTACCATTACACCATCCAGCCACTACCTTTACCTTCCCTGGCTCCAGCGGGGGCTCTGTTGCGGCTTTCAGCACGGAGATAGGCGGAAATAGCCGATCTCTGTCAAGTCCGCACTACTTCGCAGGCGCAGGAGACTTGCGCCTGCGCAGTAGAGCGGACCTGACAGAGATTGGCTATTTCTGTCTATCTCAGAGCGGAGAGCCGAACCTGCGCAGGAGCCGGGAAGGTAAATATTTACATCCCCGCTGTTCGGAGGGGCACAGCGAGACCGCGGTGGGACACAGGAGGATGGGGGAAGCCTCGATAGGAACCAGAGGTTTCCCCCACTCGAGGTGAGTACCCCCCAGGGGAACTATTTTTAGTTACAGGTTTTCTTTAAAGTGAACCTGAGATGAAAGATGTAAAAGAATTGATACTTAAAGGAGAACTGAAGAGAGAGGTATATGGCGGCTGTCATGTTTATTTCCTTTTAATCAATACCAGTTGCCTAGCAGCCCTGCTGGTCTATTTCTCTGCAGTAGGATCTGAATACAACCAGAAACAAGCATGCAGCTAGTCTTGTCAGATCAGACTTACAAGTCTGAACCACTGAAACACCTGATCTGCTGCATGCTTGTTCAGGGGCTATGGCTAATAGTATTGGAAGCAGAGGATCAGCAGGGCTGCCAGGCAACTGGTATTGTCTAAAAGGAAATAAACATGACAGCCTCCATATACCTCTTTCTTCAGTTCCCCTTTAACTGAGGATTCCTCCAGCCTCATGTACTCCTTTGCCTCCCAGTCCCTTCTGGGTGGCTCTGAGCTTTTGCAATCTCCCCCAGTAACAGAGCTCAAGTTGGACTGCTCCGCGCGCGCACGCACGCACGCACACACACACACACACACCTCGCTGGGACCATTCTGTGCATTTGCACAGAAAATTATTAACCCATCCCCTAACATTGGCATTACTACCCTTGGTGTCACTAACTCAGGAGGTCCTCCTCTTTCACTATTATTACTGTCCCTGGTGTCGCCACACCTCACATTGACATTACTATTACCCGCTGATGCCATCTGCCTGCGATTCCGATTTTTAATCTGTTTTTACATCCGATTCCGATTTTTAATCGTTACTGCATGCTGCGTTTTTTGATCCGTTTTTCTGTTGATTGCATTCAGGGAAAATCGGAAACGGAATAGCAAAACGGATTTGCAGTGTGCAGGGAGCCTAAGGCCTCTTTTCCACGGGCAGTTGAACTGTGTGCTCAGCAAGCAGTTACCAGGCAGCAGTGAGGGCTGGAACCCATTAGAGCGATTTTTTGAGCGCTTAGGGAGTGTGAGAAATCGCTAGCGATTTCCTTAAACGCTCTGCCAATGTAAATGGACGGTACAAATTCCACAGAAGCAATTGCGATTAGCAAAATCGCAAATGCAGGACATGCAGCATTGTTAGCGTTTGCGCTTCAATGTAAAGTATATAATCACTGGCGTAATCGCTGATCAAAACCTGCACAGAGCGATTTTGCTAGCGTTTTGAAGTTACTGCACACTGTAACAAAATTAAAAATAATTGAAAGGACCAATCAGACTTTAAAATGCTAAACGCTACACAACCGCTGGCAAATTGATTACACTTTCTAAAATCGCTCCCTAAAATGCACATGAAATCGCTTACAAACTGCTCATACAAAACGCTAGCGATTGAAATTAGCGACAGCGTTTTGTAGTGGGTTCCAGGCCTGAGAGTTTTAGAGGCTTTTCACTGCCTGTGGAAAAGAGGCCTAAAAAGAGCTTCTACCCTCAAAATGAATGGGAATAAAAATCACCCATTTGCTGGGAAATTACCATAAGGCCTCTTTTCCACAGTGTGTGCTCAGCAAGCAGTTACCAGGCAGCAGTGAGCAGTAATGAGAGGCATTTCACTGCCTATCAACTGTCCGTGGAAAAAAGGCCTTAAAGGGACACTTAAGTCAAACAAAAAAATGAGTCTTACTCACTTGGGGCTTCCAATAGCCCCCTGCAGCTGTCCGGTGCCCTCGCCGTCTCCCTCCGATCCTCCTGGCCCCGCCGGCAGCCACTTCCTGTTTCGGTGACAGGAGCTGACAGGCTGGGGACGCGAGTGATTCTTCGCGTTCCTGGCCACAATAGCGCAATCTATGCTGCTATAGCATATATGATATACCATATAGCAGCATAGAGGGTGCTAATGTGTCTGGGAACGCGAAGAATCACTCGCGTCCCCAGCCTGTCAGCTCCTGTCACCGAAACAGGAAGTGGCTGCCGGCGGGGCCAGGAGGATCGGAGGGAGACGGCGAGGGCACCGGACAGCTGCAGGGGGCTATTGGAAGCCCTAGGTGAGTAAAACTCATTTTTTTTGTTTGACTTAAGTGTCCCTTTAAGGCCCGTTTACATTTGCGGATGGGAGCCGATGTGGGTACGCATCACTTTCGCTCCCATCCACGTAACTTCCGTATCTCCTGATGCGGAAGTGTATTGAAGGAGACGGCAGGCGGATGCGGCTGTGCGAGAATCTGCAGCATGGTGCAGATTCTCGGATCGCTCCGCACCGCTCCCCACGCAATGGAAAATGTTCCATTGCCATGCACTGGGTTCAGGACACCCACGGTGCGATGGGGCTATGTATCCGCATCGCACCGCTTCTAGTGGAAACGCGCCCTAAGTGGTAACCTGCAAGCAGTTAACAGGTGGCAGTGAGCAGTTACCAGGCAGCAGCAAGCAGTTGTTTGCTGCTGCCTGGTAACTGCTTGCTGAGCACACAGTTCAACTGCCCGTGGAAGTGAGCCACTACACTGGCGGTACTCTTTCACTGAAAATCTCTTTCCTCCTGGGTGTACACCTCAAAAATAAGAATTAGCAATCTGGTATCATTTTTAAGAGCTCCTCCCCTTTCCTTTGTTCACCTGACACAAACATTTCCTCCACCCATCCTCTGTTCTGACATTTCCAGCACTGGTGTCACCTCACACAGCAGGATCTTTTCTCCTGAGTTGTCCCTTGACAGTGATAGCTGTAAATCAGGTGGGTAGCTAAACAATTTGACTCAATGCTATTTATGTGCAAAGAACATCAATAGTTGTAATTTTTGATGGTTGCCTCTTTTCCACGAACAGTTCAACTGTGTGCTCAGCAAGCAGTCAACAGGCAGCAGCAAACAGTTGTGAGAGTTTAAAGAAAACCTGTACTGAAAATAAAAGTCAAAATAACCATACACAGGTCATACTTACCTTCCATGTAGTCTACTACTCCTCAGTGTCTTTCTCCTCTCCCGCGTCCTATTTGTTCACTATGATCAAGGGAATTTTCCGTCCTCCATTTTGAAAATAGCCATTACCCCATAACAGCTTTCTGGTCAGCACACAGTTAAACTGTAACATCGCCCACTTGAGCCATAGGGAAACATGAACATTACCTGGTACATCCGTTTTCCTCTCAGCTATAACTGACAGAAACTGATCTATTTCAGATCTGACAAAATCTTGTCAGAACTGGATGGGATTATTGTCAGAAGAAAATAGTGAGCTTCTGAGAGGAACTGATGGCAAGGTAACTATGTAATGTTGATTTGAAGTTACCTCGTGTTTATTTTAAATATTTTTACTCAGTACAAGCTCTCTTTAAGAGGCATTTCACTGCCTATCAACTGTCCATGGAAAAGAGGCCTAAGGGCTCAAGCCCACTAGCAGTCTTTTCTAAGGGCCCGTTTCCACTTGTGCGGTGCGGAGTCACTGCTGATTCCCCGTTGACGAAATCGCATGCGGGTGCGATTCCGCATACGTATTTTACCACGATTTCGCATAGGTTAGTATTGATGCGATTTTAACCATGTCACTACCTGTGTGATTTAACATTAGATCCTATGCGAAATCGCAGTAAAATACGCATGCCAAAACCGCATGCGATTTCCCTATTAAATACATTAGCGGCGTGCGAATTCTGAGGGCTCTTCCGTGCACATTTTTCCCGCACAGAAAATCGCTCAGGATTACTGACTAGTGGAAATAGGGCCATCCACTTGTATTGGCTATGCGAATCCGCATGCGGATTTGCGATAGTGGAAACAGGCCCTAAGCGCTGGTGATTTGACATAGCTCTTGCTAATGCAATGCTATGGGGGATTTTTATAAAATCACATCGCTCAAGTGGGATCACACCCATAGCATTAAATTAGCAAATCTTTTCAAATCACAAAGCGCTCAGAAAAGCGCTCCTATAGTGGGTTCCAGGCCTTAGGCTGTAGACACACTGTGAGCACTTTTCTGACCATCATCGCTTTCTGGGCGGTTTAAAAAAAAAAATGCTCCTATTGACTTGAATTTAAATCATGGTAAAAGTGCAGCAAGAACGCTTTTTCTGAAAAATCCACATTTTTACCGCAATTTTAATGCAAGTCAATGGAAGGGTTTTTTTAAAAAACGCCCAGAAAGGGCTGGTGCACACCGAGCGGCTTTTTCAGCGTTTCTGCAGCCGCTTGCGGCTGCGGATACGCTTGGTCAATGTATCTCAATGGGGTGGTTCACACCAGAGCGGGAGGCATTTGCAGAAACGCACACTCCCGGGGTGAGCCATTTTTTGGATTGTGGATGCGTTTCTGCCTCAATGTTAAGTATAGGAAAAACGCAAACCGCTCTGAAAAACGGCAGTTCAGAGCGGTTTTGCATGTGTTTTTGTTACAGAAGCTGTTCAGTAACAGCTTTACTGTAACAATATCTGAAATCTACTACACCAAAAACGCTTCGCAAAATGCTAGGTGAAACGCTACAGAAAAGTAACAAAAAGCATTTCAAAATCTGCTAGCATTTTGCAGATCTGCTAGCGTTTTTTGGTGTGCACCAGGCCTAAGTGTCAATGGTCAGAAAAGTGCTCAGAAAGCACTCACTGTGTCTACAGCCTTACCTGCTCCCCCTTCCCTCCCCATCTTCATTGCAATAGCTGCAATATAAGGTATAGCTGATTCCATGGCTTGGCAACTTCTCCTTTAAGGCCCATTCATTCTTGCTGATCACAAAACTAGCACTTTTGCTATGGTGATTTTGCACGATTAACGCAAAAAAAAAAAATCACCATTCACACCCCCCCCCCACCCCCCCCACGATCGCATTTAGTGCAAATAGTACTGAAACGCGATCGCCAGGAAGTTGCCTGAAAATGGTGCAGGATACGTGTTTGCGTTTTGGGTGATTTGTGGCATTTAGCGCAAATCGCCCAAGTAAAAACGGGCCCATACGGTTTCATTACACTAGCGCCTTCAAAAAACGCTAGCGTTTGAGCGTTTTGCCAAAATCGCTGGCAAAATGCTCAAGTGTGAATGGGCCTTTAGGGCTCATTTACACTACAAGAGCTTTTCTAAGAGTTTTGTGATTTTTAAAAGCTCTTGCTAATTTTATCCTATGTGTGTGTTCTCAATGGAGCGATGTGATTTTGTAAAAATCCCCTATAGGATTGCATTAGGAAGAGCTTTTCAAATCTCTGGTGTTTAAAAAGTTTTCATAGTGTGAATCAGTCCCAAAGGAGCATTTCTCAAACCTGTCCCGGTGACTCCCCAACGGTGCATGTTTTACAGGCAACCTCCCCTATGCACAGGTGTGGTAATTAGTGTCTCAGCTACATGGAATCCACCTAGCTGATATACTAATTTACCCCACCTGTGCATAGGGGAGGTTGCCTGCAAAACATGCACAGCTGGGGAGTCACCAGGACAGGTTTGAGGCCCCTTTTCCAAGGACTGTTGATAGGCAGTGAAAATGCCTCTCAAACTCTCACAACTGCCCACTGCTGCCTGGTAACTGCTCGCTGCAGCCTGATAACTGCTCGCTGAACACACAGTTCAACAGGCCATGGAAAAGAGGCCTGAGAAACACTGCCCGCCTTTTTTCCACGGACTGTTGATAGGCAGTGAAATGCCTCTCAAACTCTCACAACTGCTTTGTGCTGCCTGGCAATTTCTCACTGCAGCCTGGCAACTGCTTGCCAAGCACACAGCTCAACAGTCTGTAGAAAAGAGGCCCAAAGCCTGGTGCACACATTGACTTTTGATTGGCCAAATTTACCGCTTCCATGTTATATGAAAGTTTACCTGCACAATCATAGTATTCAAAATCTGTTGGCCCTTCGTACAATATAGAGGTAGTACCATTGGCCAATTAAAATTGGATGTGTGTACCAGGCCTAGGCTAAGTTTATATGGATTGTTTTGGAAATGCCCAGAAACCACATACAGCCATTTTCCATGCATTTGCAAGTTGACTATCCTATTAGTAGAGATGGTTAATGAGATTCTAATAATTACAGCTTGCATGCTAATTTAATGTAATTTGAATGCAGCTCAGGATTAGGCCAATACAATGCACTTCCTATTCAGCTGAGATCACTCAGGGCCCATTTCCACTAGTGCTGTGCGCGGCTGGGAGATGTGCGGTGGCACTTCCTGGTCTGCGGGAACACTGACGAATCCCATAAGACGTGCCATGCACAGCTATGGGATTCGCAGCCTCCCACACGGAAACTGATGGCAATGTCGGCCGAATCGCTAAGGTAAGCGATTTGGCCGGCCGCGCCATTGTTTCCTATGGCAGAGTTTCCCCGCGGTTTGCGATTCGCCTGTGGGGAAACTCTGCAACTTCGTCCTGGTTTCCGCGCTAGTGGAAACGGGCCCTCACACTTTATAGCGCACTGTGGAAAATACCACTGAGGTCTGTACACATGTATGTGGATGTGGGTACCTGAACATTGCAAGTCAGGATTTTTTTTTTAATCTACATTCTTCCTAAAGCCTGAGACACTCACTGCAGAGTGCTTTGCTGACTGTCAGCGATGCATTTTAATAAAATGTTGTGACAATTTTTACCACAATTTGAATGCAGGTTAGGGCCCTTTTCCACTACTCTGTGTTTTGCGATCTGATTCAGATCACTAACTGATCGCAAAACGCAGGGTACAGTAAAACTAATGGAAACAGCAGGGGCCATTTCCGTTAGCGCGCTCTGATTGCGTTGCGATTTTGTCCTTAATAGCTCAATCACATTAGTGGAAATTTAGTTTGAAATGACATTGCATTCGTTTGAAATGCCATCCTCCAGTTCCCCACCTCCTGCTTAATGATGTGAGATTTTATACAAATCAAAGGTCCCTGTCCAATACTGGTCAGGGTCTACTCCTGGAGGAATGGAGGCTTGCGGCGAAGGGAGGGGATAGACGTGTATATACAGCGACAAGAACACAGACACTAAACCCTTGTTCACATTGCGTTCAGTTCGCGATGGGCGTTTTTTGATGCAATTTTTTTTTGCGATTCCCTTTGACCCGGAAAAGAATAAATATGCAAGACAACACTAATAGAGCCTAGGATCGTTTCACAGACATTGGGCTCTATTCTCAAAAGCATGTGCGGTATTTTTTATTTGTGCGGAAATTAAGCGCATGCGGAAAACGCCGCAAAATTTCCAGATTCACTAATATTTTCCGCATGTTTTCCGCATGCGGGAAAAAAGATGCGGAAACAGGCATTATTCATGCGGGAATCATGCGGTAAAAAGGTCGCATGAAAAAGTGTTTAAAAAAAAAAAGTTAAAGTCCACCAAGCACAGCCCTTAAGCCTCCAGACTTCATTAAAGTCAATGGGATGCGGAATATATCACCTACTTCTTGTAGGTGATAAAAATTCGGTAATTAACGAAGAAAAGATGCGCCTGAACATCTTTGAGAATTGATCTTTTATTGCGGAAAATACCGACTTTTGCGGAAATTTTACCGCATGAATCCCGCACTTTTATCACACTTTTTCCGCATGCGGAAAAAACATGCGGAACATTTTGAGAATCCCAACTTGCCGGTATTTTGGGTGCAAACTTCCCGCATGTACTTTACCGCATGCGGAAACTCATTGAGAATAGAGCCCATTGGGTCTAAGCAAATCCATATACATCAAAAAGAAAAGAAAAACCCATCTAGTGTCTAGATAATAAAGCTGAACAAACAAAAAATGTTTACAATATAGAAAAACCTTTATGCTGGGCATACACGGTTAGTTTTTTTTATTATCAATCGAGCCGCTGATTGCTCGATAATATCCGACGTGTCCGATGACCCGCCGGATCGATTCCGCGCTCTATACCGACGGGCAGGACAAAAGAAAAAACGGTACTTATCCGTTAGCCGGGCGCATCCGGCAGGTGGCGCTGTTGTTGCTAATTTCAATCACAAAACTGTGAATGGAAACGCCGGATGCGCCCGGGTAAACTCTATGTAATGCGCCCAGCTAACTGAATGTAAACGCCGTAGGTGGTAACAATATGTATATTAAAGAAGAGAGTTAAATGACAAATAAGCCGGCGGCAATGTGACAGATCAAGCCGCCGGCTTGCTTCGTGTCTCGCTCTCCTCCCCCCTTGCCCTCTCTCGTATAGAGCCCTGGGGAGGGGACTCGTGTCCCCCCAGAGTCGTTCGTCGCGATAAAACAAGCAGGATTCCCTGCCGCGACGAACGACTCTGGGGGGACATGCATGTCCCCCCCCAGAGCTCTATCCAAGAGAGGACAAGGGGGGGAGGAGAGCAAGACACGAAGCAAGTCGGCGGCTTGATCTGTCACATTGCCGCCGGCTTATTTGTCATTTAACTCTCTTCTTTAATATACATATTGTTACCACCTACGGCGTTTACATTCAGTTAGCCGGGCGCATTATATACAGTTTAGCCGGGCGCATCCGGCGTTTACATTCACAGTTTTGTGATTGAAATTAGCAACAACAGCGCCACCTGCCGGATGCGCCCAGATAACGGATAAGTACCGAAAAAACGAAGTGCAGATAAGGAAGCCGCCCGCGGGTACGAGCGGGAATCTATCGTGCTGCTCGATACAGGGTACAAAATGTACCGTGTATCCCCAGCATTATTAATATTAACAAACTGACATGAAGAAC
This sequence comes from Hyperolius riggenbachi, assembly GCF_040937935.1. Classification (NCBI taxonomy): domain Eukaryota; kingdom Metazoa; phylum Chordata; class Amphibia; order Anura; family Hyperoliidae; genus Hyperolius; species Hyperolius riggenbachi. Next base: position 60,202,482 of record NC_090655.1, read on the forward strand.
AATTAAAAGACTGATAAAATTCCCTAGTCATGAAGATAATCATGCCTCTGCTCTGCAATATGATAATATGAACAGATAATGTTATGGTATATATTGCATAAGTCCTCAAGCAAGGGAAAAAAAAAAAAAAACTTATGGGTGATGGAAAAAAGTCGGGAACTAGTGTTACAAAAATGTATATAAAAAACATTAGTGAAAAAGTACAAAAATAATCTCAAGTGTGAATAAAAAAAACTATACAGAATTTTTTTTTTTTTCTTTCAAAAAGTGAAAAAATATTTTTAGAAAAAAGTTAGAAAGTGAATGAAGGCTTAGCCAGGCCTGAGGGCCCTTTCACACTAGAGGGCTTTTTCTGCGTTTTAACGCCACAGCCAAAGTTGCCGTTTTCCAAGGTAAAAGGAAAGTCCATAGACTTTCATTTTACCTTTCACATCTAACGCTGCGTTTTTGAACGTTGTGTTTCAACGCTCCCAGGAGCTTTTTTTAGGGGTGACCGCGGCGTTTCTCTTACAATTGATAGTAATGTGTTGGAGTTAAAACGCCTTCAAAACGCCTGCAGCCAAAACGCAGCCTTTTTGCCTTTTACCACTGCCTGTAGTGTGAAAGAGCGTTCCAGTTTCACATTACCAAAGTAAGTAGATGATTGGTTACTTAATTTGTGTGTTTCCTCTCCTCTAAGGGCTCTTTCACACTAGAGGCTGCGGTAGAAAAGGCTGAAAGTCAGCCTTTTGCTTAACGCCAATACATAGCGTTTTCAAAGCGTTTTCAAAGCCTTTTGAAAGAGTTTTACAGCCCATATGAAAACGTCCTTTTTTTTTTTCTTCTATAAAAATAAGTGAACAAGATAGCTGTAAAACGCTTTGAAAAGGCTTTGAAAACGCTGAAGTTGGCGTTTTCCATTGACTATCATTGAAACGCCAACAGCCAACTTTGGCTGTTAACAGCCCTGAAAAAGCTCCTGGGAGCGTTGAAACGCAACGCTTCAAAACGCCGAGTTAGATGTGAAAGGTAAAATGAAAGTCTATGGACTTTCTTTTAGGGCCCTTTCACACCAGAGGGATTTTTCGGCGTTTTAACGCCACGGCCGAAGTTGGCGTTTTGCTAGGTAAAAGAAAGTCCATAGACTTTAATTTTACCTTTCACATCTAACTCGGCGTTTTGGAGCGTTGCGTTTCAACGCTCCCAGGAGCTTTTTCAGGGCTGTTAACAGCCGAAGTTGGCTGTTGGCGTTTCAATGATAGTCAATGGAAAACGCCAACTTCAGCGTTCTCAAAGCCTTTTCAAAGCGTTTTACAGCTATCTTGTTCACTTATTTTTATAGAAGAAAAAAAAGAGGACGTTTTCATATGGGCTGTAAAACTCTTTCAAAGGGCTTTGAAAACGCTTTGAAAACGCTATGTATTGGCGTTAAGCAAAAGGCTGACTTTCAGCCTTTTCTACCGCAGCCTCTAGTGTGAAAGAGCCCTTACCTAGCAAAACGCCAACTTCAGCCGTGGCGTTAAAACGCCGAAAAATCCCTCTGGTGTGAAAGGGCCCTAAGGGCTTGTTCACACTATGAGCACTTCGAGTTTTATTTGAGCTCTAGCGTTTTTAAAAGCGCTGTTAAAGCGCTTGTGCAATGAAAGCCAATGTGAGTGTTCTCACATGAGCGATGAGCTTTCTTTCCAATCGCAATGCACCATTTCCTGAGCTTTTGAGCTTCAATGTAAGGTACATGAAAATTGCAAATTGCTTTAACCACTTGAGGACTGCAGTGTTAAACCCCCCTAAAGACCAGACCATTTTTTGCTAAATTGACCACTGCAGTTTTAAGGGCTCGCTGCAGGGCTGCACAACTCAGCACACAAGGGATTTCCAACCCCCCCCTCCTTTTCTCCCCACCAACAGAGCATTCTGTTGGTGGAGTCTGATCGCTCCACCAGTGTTTTTCTTTTTGTTGTTTTTTTAATATAAGTTTTTTTTTAAATTAAATTTCCCTACTTTTTTATTTATTAGGTACTTATCCGTTAGCTGGGCGCATCCGGCAGGTGGCGCTAATTACTATTCTCCCTCCAGGCCGACATGGATAGTAGGGAAAGATGTAACTCTGGTGGAGTTTTATCGCCACCTGCCGGATGCGCCCGGCTAACGGATAAGTACCATTTATTATTATTATTATTTTCCCTAACTCCCTCCCCCCAGTCAGCCAGCGACGGCGATCAGCTGTCATAGGCTTCAGCCTATGAGAGCCAATCGCTCTCCTGTGTTCCAGGGGGATCAGCCGTGTCCCACGGCTGTGCTCAGTACAGAGCTGTCTTAGATTGCAGCACTGTACTATGCTAATAGACTGCGGTTTCGCTGTCTAACAGTCTCCCAGCTGCGATCGCTGCTGGGAGACTGAAGGCGGAGCAGAGCTATGCCTACCAAATGGAGATGCGCTGGTTGATCTTCTGCAAAATCCAGCCCGAGGACTTGACGCCAATTGGCGTTAGGCGGTCCTGGGACTGCCGCCACCGTCACGACCATTGGCGTGATGCGGTCGTTAAGTCGTTAAAAAGCACTTGAGTAACCGATTCTATTGGTTTTTTTTAACTGGCCGTCTCGCTGCGGCCAAATGTATTATCAAAAGTGAGTTAATTGATTGTAAGTAAGCCGGCGGCAATGTAACAGATGAAGCCGCCGGCTTCGGCTCTCGCTCTCCTCCCCCTTGCATCTCTCCTATACAATACTGGCAGCCAGGGGGGACATGCGTGTTCCCCCCCCCCCCCCCCCCCCCCCCCAGAGTAGTTCGTCGCGGCACGGAATCCTGACGTTCGTTCTTGAGAGCGGGTGCTGGCAGAGGCAATGTCTGCAGCCTCCCCGCTCTGCTTTCCCTGGCGCGACGAACGACTCTCACGCGTGTCCCCCGGCTGCCAGTGTTCTATAGAAGACAGGCAGGGGGAGGAGAGGAGGCAGAGCCGAAGTCGGCGGCTTCATCTGTTACATTGCCGCCGGCTTACTTTCATTCAATTAACTCACTTTTGATAATACATTTGGCCGCAGCGAGACGGCCAGTAAAAAAAACAATAGAATCAGTTACATTACTCTTTTGTTACGTGCCTATTAATGTAATTAGCGCCATCTATCAGATGCGCCCGGCTAACGGAAAATTACCATTTTATTTTTTTTAAGCAAAAGAACTTTAGAAGATACTCAGTTCAAGGTCAAACATTGCACTTCCTGTTTGTCTGCACAAAGAAAATTGCAAAACAAAAACCGCAAATCTCAAAAACACTTAGCGCTTAGAGTGCTGCAGAGCGACTATGAACTGTGCAGGCGTGAATTTTGACCTGTGCAGTGAAAGAAAGCACTTGTGTTTTCAAAACATTTTATTAGTGGTACTTTTTTGATACAGAAAGGCATTTTTAAGTTTACAGAGTTCAACTTACCACCATTTTAAACTAAACAAGCACTTCTCTATATTCTATCATAAGTACTGAATGTAATATGGAATTCTATTTGCTCTTATTATTTAAAACATAAGTGAAGAAAAAAAATATATACTAATTCTCTTATGTAAAGAGAAAAAAAAACTCAAAAAAGAAAAGAGAATTGATAAATATAGGTAATTTTCATCTGCTATATATGCTTTTAGGCCCCTTTCGCAGTGGAACATTGCGTTTGATGCAACGTTAAAGTCGCACAACGTGCCCCTAACACAGCACATGTAGGTTATGAAATTGGACGTTATTTTGCACTGCGTTGTGTCTCTTAGTGTGCCGTTTTTGTTGCATACTGATGGAACGAAAACGGTGCATGCATTACATTTAAAAAAAAACCTTACTGAGCAGGTGCAACGCACATAACGCAGCAAATGATTTCTAAACGCACAGCATGCAGCACTTTCTATATATTGCTACACGTTACACACAACGCAAGGTGTGTGTGAGGAAACGCGGAAAAGCCGCCGCAAGTGCTCAGAGTGAGGCGGCTGTTTCCGCGTCCAACATGGCGGCACAATGCGAAGAAACCGCCGCATGGGCAGAGCGGTGGAGTCCGCGTTGGATGCAGCGGATTGCGCGCATAGCAATACTACTGACATTGTGGTTGGACGCGGGGAAGCTGCCGCTTGCTTGGAGAGCGGGGCGGCGGCCCCCGCGCCCGAATCAGCGGATACATTGCAAGACATGTCTGGTGTGGCTGGGACTGCTAGTCCACACAGGATCAGAAGGACGCGCGTGCGCTCTGAGAGGCAGAGTTTATATGACAGCCAGAGAAGAGTCAGCTGACCGAGCGGGTCAGCTGACATTTTCACCACCTTCCATTGGTCCAGCACTTAGGGGTGGCGCTGGTGAGCGCTATAGTATATATACTGGGTGCTGGTCATTTCTCTGGCGTTGCGATCACTACGTGGTAGCACTCAGACCTTGTCTGTATCTGTGTTCTAGCATAGTTTCCAAAGGTGTTGATGATCAAGGAACTCACACCTTAGCATTAGGAATATTGAACGGTATTATTTGTTATGACCTTCTGCCTGCCTGACTATTCCTCTGAACTCTGATTCTGTACCTTGCTATTTCTGAAATCCTGTTGCCAAACTCTGCTCGTTCCTGGACTCTGTATTTGCCTCCTGATTCTGTACCTTGCTATTCTGATACTCCATTGCCAAACCCTGCCTGTTTATTGGATTCCGTATCTGTCTCCTGAATCTGTACCTTATCTGTCTGTGTGTTATCGACCTGGCTTGCCCGACCTCGAGAACTGGCCTTACTGTTAGAGGCAGTTCCCAGACCTGTTAGTGACACCCTCTCACTGGTGTCACTCACGCTCTGTCCTTCCTACTCTCAGCCTAGCTCCTCCCCCGGGAGAGTCTAGGCCATCGGAAGGAACATACTTCTTTGCAGTACTCAAAGTATACTGTTGCATCTAACACTCACTGGTTATCTCAGGTGTTCAGAGGTTAGTAGATATATCTGATTATCGGTGATACTGCAGATCACCAATAATCGGGTATATTCTGTATTCTCAGTGATACTGCAGTTCACCGGTAATCAGACCCTCTCTGTGTTACACCGATCGTTACAGAACGCCAGACCAAAATACAAATGGACGCACACACTGACCGTCTGGGCGCACTTGCCACTTCGGTGGAAAACATCAACCAAGTGCTGGGTGGTCACAAGACTATGATTGAAGCCTTGTCTGCTTCTTTACAAACCATCCAGACAGCAGTGGATGAGGTGCGATCCCCTCCTAGCTCTGACGTACGTTTGCCTGTACCTGAGAAATCTTCTGGTCACAGATCTGACTTCCGAAATTTTAGAAGTAGAGTGTTATCTTACTTTGAGTTGAGACCCCGATCTTCTGGAACTGTGGCCCAAAGGGTCACATTTATTAAGACATTGTTATCAGGCGATTCTCAGACGTGGGCGTACAGTTTTCCCACCGGAGACTTAGCTCTCTCATCAGTGGATGATTTTTTTAAAGCTATGACAGTAATTTACGACGACCCAGACCTTGCTGCGACTTCTGAGCGGAAGCTCAAGCTTTTGTGTCAAGGCAAGGGTCCGGTCGAAGATTACGCAGCCGAATTTAGGAGGTGGTCAGTTTCAGCCAGGTGGGACACCTATGCCCTCTTAGATTGTTTCTTATCAGGGTTGTCAGATGAGGTCTCAGATCTCATGTTAAGTCTGCCTGAACCTAAAACAGTCGATGAGGCCATTTCATCGGCCATTCGAGTCGACCGCAGGCTGCGCTATCAGAAACAGACCCGGGGTAGTAGTCATGTAAGAATGGTGTCCTACCCTGCGCCTCCAGTAACTCCACCTCCTCCCGTCTCGCCTCCACCCGAACCAATGCAAATTGGTCGGTCGAAACTATCCCAAGTGGAGCGAAGACGTAAGATGTCAGAGCTGCTGTGTCTTTACTGCGCAGAGGGTGGACATAGAGTACGTAATTGTCCTAACAAGTCGGGAAACGCTACCGCCTAGGAGTTGTAGGGGGTAACACCCTAGGCGCGCGACTTTTACCCCTAGAAGATAAACGGTTACTTCTTCCTTGTACTGTTACGTGGGAAGATAAAACTGAGGTTTCTGAGGCTTTTGTTGATTCAGGCCCTGCAGCTAATTTTATGGATTTAGAATTTGCAAAGAAATTGGGTATTCCGTTCACCCCGGTAAAACCACCCATTCAGGTTATGGCAGTAGATGATTCCCCCCTGCAAAGTAATCATCCGCTGTCTCAGACACCAGAGGTGGAAGTCACTATAGGGGTGCTACATAAGGAGAAACTGCAGTTTTTTGTGTTACACATGACCACCTCCACAGTCACCCTTGGCATGCCATGGTTGCACCTTCACTCTCCACAGATCAATTGGGCTACTGGTCAGCTAACTAGCTGGTCAACTCATTGTTTTCAGCAGTGTTTAGGGAGGGTGACACTGGGCCAGACCAGGATTCATTTGGAGGGTGTACCAGTACAATATTCCGAGTATTCCGATGTGTTCTGTCCCAAGGCTGCTGATAAATTACCTCCACATCGCCCGTTTGATTGCCCCATCGATCTCCGATCTGGTTGTATGCCCCCTAGGGGTCATCTTTACAGTTTGTCTGGGCCAGAGAAAGTGGCCATGCAGGAGTACATTCGTGAAAATTTAGCAAAGGGGTTAATTCGCCCTTCCCGGTCGCCCGCTGGCGCAGGGTTCTTTTTTGTTAAGAAAAAAGACGGAGGCCTGCGGCCATGTATTGATTACCGGGGCCTGAATAAAATCACAGTGAAGAATCGCTACCCTTTGCCCCTGATAGATGACTTGTTTACACAGGTTACCGACGCTAAGATCTTTTCAAAGTTGGATTTACGGGGTGCATACAACCTGGTGCGGATTAGAAAGGGCGATGAATGGAAGACGGCCTTTAACACGCCTGATGGGCATTACGAGTACCTAGTGATGCCCTTCGGGCTGTGTAACGCCCCGGCCGTCTTCCAGGAACTAATTAATGAGGTATTCAGGGAGGTGTTGGGCAGATTCGTGTTAGTATACCTAGATGATATACTTTTTTTCTCAAACAACCTCTCTGAGCACAGGACACACGTCAAGTTTGTATTGGACAAACTAAGGCAAAACATGCTTTACGCTAAATTGGAGAAGTGCATCTTCGAGGTAACATCTGTCACCTTTTTAGGGTACATAATTTCCACCTCGGGCCTGTCTATGGATCCTGCCAAGGTCTCTGCTGTGTTGGAATGGCCTCAACCAGTGGGGTTAAAATCTCTTCAGAGATTTTTAGGCTTTGCGAATTACTATAGAAGGTTCATAAAGGGGTACTCCACTGTCATTGCACCCCTCACCAGTCTCACTAAGAAAGGGGCAGATACTACCCACTGGTCTCCAGAGGCTCTGCATGCATACTCCACTTTGAAAGATTTGTTTTGCTCTGCACCCATCCTAAGACACGTTGACACCTCCTTTCCCTTTATTGTTGAGGTGGACGCCTCGGAGGTCGGGGTAGGGGCTGTGCTGTCCCAGCGGTCAGGGTTGCAGGGTAGATTGCACCCATGTGCCTATTTTTCTCGTAGGTTCTCTCCGGCAGAGAGAAACTACGATATAGGCAACAGGGAGCTCTTGGCCATCAAATTGGCCTTTGAAGAATGGCGTCATTGGTTGGAAGGAGCAGAACATACGATTACAGTTTACACTGATCACAAAAATTTGGAATACATCGAGGGAGCTAAGAGATTAAGCCCCCGTCAGGCTCGATGGTCATTGTTCTTCTCGAGGTTCAGATTTATAATTACATACACTCCAGGTAGCAAAAACATTAAGGCAGATGCCCTGTCCAGATGCTTTGAGCCGGAGACAGCACAGCCCTCCGCCCCAGAGACCATTGTCCCACAGAAACTGGTACTAGCAACAACTGAGACTTGGGAAGATTGGACAGAGACTTTAGGTCACTTTCAGCAGGATGTCCCGGAGGGGAAGCCCAAAGGGGTTATGTTTATACCACTGCCATTCCGTCTTCAGATTTTACAGATGTTCCACTCACACAAAAATGCGGGACACCCTGGGGCCTCCAGAGCACAGGATCTTGTTGCCAGGTGCGCTTGGTGGCCTTCTCTGGCAACAGATTGCAAGGAGTATGTTAGAGAGTGTGCGGTGTGTGCGAAGAGTAAGCCCTCCCGGCTGGCACCTGTGGGAACGTTGCAGCCGTTGCCCACCCCGAGTGAGCCGTGGACCCACTTGTCCATGGATTTTGTGGGTGAGCTTCCCAGGTCTGAGGGCATGTCGGTCATTTGGGTGGTAGTCGACCGCTTTAGTAAAATGGCCCATTTTGTGCCCCTGAAAGGACTCCCCTCGGCCCAGGAGTTGGCCGATTTGTTCATCAGCCACGTTTTCCGATTGCATGGCATTCCGGAAAACAGTGTCAGGTCGGGGAGTCCAATTTGTTTCGAGATTTTGGAGGGCATTTTGTCACCAAATGGGCATGGAACTGTCATTTTCGTCGGGCTACCACCCACAGACCAATGGTCAGACTGAAAGAGTCAATCAATCATTGGAACAGTTTTTGAGGTGTTACGTTGCAGAAGCGCAAAATGATTGGGTCAAGTTTTTGCCCTTCGCAGAATTTGCGCACAATAATTTGAAAAGTTCTTCCTCTGGATTTTGTCAATTTCAGATAGTGACCGGGAAGTTGCCTAAATTCTCCCCATTGCAAGTCGCCTCCACTCCGTTTCCAGCTCTGGAGGCCTGGCAAAGGTCATTTAAAGACATGTGGTGGATCGTGAAAAATAATTTGGAGAAGGCTTTTCAAAGTCAAAAAGGTCAAGCTGACAAAAAACGTTCCTTAGAGTGGAGGTTTCAACCAGGAGACTTAGTCTGGGTTTCCACACGTCACTTGACCTTGAAACAGCCCTCAGCCAAGTTGGGGCCCAGGTATGTGGGTCCGTTTCCAGTAACTAGAAAGATCAACGATGTTACTTATGCCATTGATCTTCCTGCCAGTATGCGTGGCGTGAGATCCTTTCATGTATCCCTGCTTAAGCCAGCAGTCCATGTGGGTCCCACTCCTCCTCCTCCTGTGATGATAGATGACCAACCTGAGTACGAAGTAGAGAAGATTTTAGACTCACGCATAGTTCAGAACTCAGTACAATATCTGGTTCATTGGAAAGGGTATGGTATTGAGGAGAGATCATGGGTACCTGAATGTCGCATGCATGCGGACAAATTAAGAAGGGAGTTCCATGTGTTGCATCCTGAGAAGCCTGGTAGGAGCTGTCCAGAGTCCACTCCTCAGGGGGGGGGGGGGGTACTGTGAGGAAACGCGGAAAAGCCTCCGCAAGTGCTTAGAGTGAGGCGGCTGTTTCCGCGTCCAACATGGCGGCACAACGCGAAGAAACCGCCGCATGGGCAGAGCGGTGGAGTCCGCGTTGGATGCAGCGGATTGCGCGCATAGCAATACTACTGACATTGTGGTTGGACGCGGGGAAGCCGCCGCTTGCTTGGAGAGCGGGGCGGCGGCCCCCGCGCCCGAATCAGCGGATACATTGCAAGACATGTCTGGTGTGGCTGGGACTGCTAGTCCACACAGGTTCAGAAGGACGCGTGCGCGCGCTGAGAGGCAGAGTTTATATGACAGCCAGAGAAGAGTCAGCTGACCAAGCGGGTCAGCTGACATTTTCACCACCATTCATTGGTCCAGCTCTTAGGGGTAGCGCTGGTGAGCGCTATAGTATATATACTGGGTGCTGGTCATTTCTCTGGCGTTGCGATCACTACGTGGTAGCACTCAGACCTTGTCTGTATCTGTGTTCTAGCATAGTTTCCAAAGGTGTTGATGATCAAGGAACTCACACCTTAGCATTAGGAATATTGAACTGTATTATTTGTTATGACCTCCTGCCTGACTATTCCTCTGAACTCTGATTCTGTACCTTGCTATTTATGATATCCTGTTGCCAAACTCTGCTCATTCCTGGACTCTGTATTTGCCTCCTGATTCTGTACCTTGCTATTCTGATACTCCGTTGCCAAACCCTGCCTGTTTATTGGATTCCGTATCTGTCTCCTGAATCTGTACCTTATCTGTCTCTGTGTTATCGACCTGGCTTGCCCGACCTCGAGAACTGGCCTTACTGTTAGAGGCAGTTCCCAGACCTGTTAGTGACACCCTCTCACTGGTGTCACTCACGCTCTGTCCTTCCTACTCTCAGCCTAGCTCCTCCCCCGGGAGAGTCTAGGCCATCGGAAGGAACATACTTCTGTGCAGTACTCAAAGTATACTGTTGCATCTAACACTCACTGGTTATCTCAGGTGTTCAGAGGTTAGTAGAGGTTAGTAGATATATCTGATTATCGGTGATACTGCAGATCACCAATAATCGGGTATATTCTGTATTCTCGGTGATACTGCAGTTCACCGGTAATCAGACCCTCTCTGTGTTACACCGATCGTTACAGTGTGCACTGTGAATGTCGCCCAGGCTTAGTATTGCTGTGCGTTAGTCTGCGTTATAATTTTTTATAACGTGCGACGTTAATGTCCCACTGCGAAAGAGGCCTTAAAGAGACACTGAAGCGAAAAAAAAAATTATGATATTATGATTTGTATGTGTAGTACAGATAAGAAATAAAACATTAAGATCAGATACATCAGTGTAATTGTTTCCAGTACAGAAAGAGTTAAGAAACTACAGTGGTTATCTCTATGCAAAAAAGCCATTAATCTCTACGACTCTCAAAGTCGTGGAGAGGGCTGTCTTCTGACTTTTATTATCTCAACTATAAGTGAACAGTTTTCTTTTTCTCTGCCAGAGGAGAGGTCATTAGTTCACAGACTGCTCTGAAAGAATCATTTTGAATGCTGAGTGTTGTGTAATCTGCACATATTAGAGAATGATGCAATGTTAGAAAACACACTATATACCTGAAAATAAAAGTATGAGAATATTTTCTTTGCTGCTAATCTTCTAGTAATTATTCATAGTACACAACCAATTCATTATATAAAGAAAGCGGTTGTGAGGACTCATTCACAATGGGATGCTGCGGAGCTGGGTTATAATCTCTTATAACGCAGCTTACCGCACCGCAATGCTAATCCTATGTGTCGTTCACAGTGCAACGTTAGCATCGTATTGTAATGTGTAGCGTTATGGTAACACTGCTTGCAGTGCGTTACCTCTAAACACACATCTCACCAGGAACAGGAAAACATACTTTTCATTGCCTCTATGCTTTACTGCACCTACTGTATGCGGCAGTAACACTGCGTTAATGTGCGTTACCACCTTTTTATTTGCGTTGTAATGCTGCGTTGTGACTTGTGCATTATAACGCAATGTTCCACTGTGAATGTCAGCATGATGAATGACAGGTGATAACTCAGCTGTCAGGTATCGGTCATCTTCTTATGCATTCTGATTAGCTGCATGTAAAGTTCCAGTTCAGAGAAGGGGAGTGACTAGTTCATTAGCAAGGAGTACAGTAAAGTGCATCTCTTTAGGGTAAGTGCACACATACCATAATGTGAAAGGATGCGTTTTACGTAGTGGTTTTTTTTGTTTGTTTTGTTTTGTTTGTTTTTTTTGTGCCTTTGCGTTAGAGTTTATTTTTTACAGCAGAAGCGTTTTTCAAGCATTTTGCGTGCATTTTAACTACTTGCCGACTGCTCCACGCCAATTGGCATGAGCAGTGCGGCAGCCCCAGGACCACTCCACGCCGATTGGCATGAATGGCTGTTTATGGGGCTAGCAGAAGATTCAGCTTAGAAGGCGGAGCGCCACTCGGGAGACTGTTAGACGGCGAAACCGCCGTCTAATTACTTTGTCTAGCGCTGCGATCTGCAGCAGCACTGTACTGGGAACAACCGTGTGACACGGCTGTTCCCCTGGGACACAGGGAAGCGAGCCGCTGTGATAGGCTGCTGAAGCCTATCACAGCCGATCATGCTGATAGGCTGGCCAGGGGAGGGAGGGTAGTAAAAAAAAAAATTAAAAAAAAAAAAACATTTTATTTAAAAATAATACAAATAAATATTTGGTACATATCCGTTAGCCGGGCGCATCCGGCAGGTGGCGCTGTTGTTGCTAATTTCAATGCTAATTACTTCACGTAGCAAAACTGTGAATGTAAACGCCGCGGGTGGCGCTAATTGCATTCATAGTGTAGATCACAATATGTGTATTAAAAAAGTGATTTAATTAAATGAGAAATAAGCCGGCGGCAATGTAACAGATCAAGCCGCCGGCTTCGTGTCTCGCTCTCCTCCCCCCTTGCCCTCTCTCTTGTATACAACACTGGCAGCCTGGGGGGGGGTGGGTACTCGGTCCCCCCAGAGTCGTTCGTCGCAATAAAACAGGCAGGATTGCCTGCCGCGACGAATGACTCTGGGGGGATACGCATGTGTCCCCCCCCCCCCCCCCCCCCCAGGGCTCTATACGAGAGAGGGCAAGGGGGAGGAGAGCGAGACACGAAGCCGGCGGCTTGATCTGTTACATTGCCGCCGGCTTATTTCTCATTTAATTCACTTTTTTAATACGCATATCACTTATCTTCACTATGAATGCAATTAGCGCCACCCGCTGCGTTTTCATTCACAGTTTTGTTACGTGAAGTAATTGGCATTGAAATTAGCAACAACAGCGCCACCTGCCGGATGCGCCCGGCGAACGGATAAGTACTAAATATTTAACAAAAAAAAAAAAACATTGGGGGAGCAATTAGACCCCACCAATAGAGATCTCTGTTGGTGGGGAGAAAAGGGGGGGAAAATCACCTGTGTTCTGAGTTTTACGGCCCTGCAGCTTGGCCCTAAAGCTGCAGTGGCCTATTTAACTAAAAATGGCCTGGTCTTTAGGGGGGGTTAACACTGCGGTCCTCAAGTGGTTAATGCATTTGCATTTTTCACTTGTGTTTTATGCAAATAGGAAGCTGAAGACAACAGGAAGCGAAAATATATCACAAAACAATTTTCTTAATAAAAAAGGCATATAAACCGCATGAAAAAAGGCATATAAACCGCATGAAAAATGCATACCATTGCGTTTCCATTGACTTTCGTTATGTGCGGGTCTTTTTTTAATATACTTTTTTTTTTACCATGCAACAAAAAAGCGTTTTTAAAAAATGCACGCATACAAAACACATGCGTTTTTTTTCCTGCGCCCATAGACTTCCATTAGCGGTAAAAACACAGCGTTTTCCACAATGCTAGCGTTTCTGCTAAGTGTGCACCTAACCTCAATTTAGGCGCCAGTGAGCTGGGCGCAGGGTGAGCTGAACGACGGCTCACCCTGCTGCCGCTAAAATCCCCGGCGGCATTAAAGACAATTCCCCCCCCCCCCCTCCATGTTGTAGCAACTCGGAGGGAGAAGTAATTAGGGGTCCAGTGATCGCCAAAACCCTGAATTACCCGTGCGAGGGCCGCAGACCCGCCGCGCGGTATGAGTGTGCGGTCGGCAAGTGGTTAACATGGGCTGTCACATCTAGAGCACTTCGCATGCAGTTTCCCCCCCAAGTGTGAGCCCTACCTTTGTGTAATCATTTCTAGACATGGTCAGTGAGAGGCAGGTAATTCTCATTTGAATGCAAGTTACTTGTAAATTGTATGCGGCTTGGGGTTGGGCCAATCAAATGCACTTTATGTTGTTTTTAAATTATTATTATTATTATTTAGTATTTATATAGCGCCAACATCTTACGCAGCGCTGTACAGTATATATTGTATTGTCACTAACTGTCCCTCAAAGGAGCTCACAATGTAATCCCTACTATTATCATATGTCTATGTATTTATTATGTAGTGTAAGTACTTTAGTCTAGGGCCAATTTAGGGGTGAGCCAATTAACTTATCTGTATGTTTTTGGGATGTGGGAGGAAACCGGAGTGCCCAGAGGAAGCCCACGCAGACACGGGGAGAACATACAAACTCCTTGCAGATGGTGCCCTGGCTGGGATTCGAACCGGGGACCCAGCGCTGCAAGGCGACAGCACAAACCACTACGCCACCGTGCTGCCCATGGCAGCTTTAAATAGTCACATTCTAATCTGCATACAATTTGCATGGAAGGCGGAATTATTTGCATCTCACTAATCCTCACTAATCAACTCCTTGAAAGTATTTTAAGTTATGGAGATTAGATAGAAGTGTTTGAGGGTTTTATTGACATTTGTGTCCCCCACTGGAGAGATTATGCCTCACTATGGAGCTTTGTGGCTTTGACATTGAGGGCTGGTGCACACCAGAAGAGATTTTCAAACGCTAGAGATTTAAAAAGCTTTTGCCAATGCAATGCTATGGGGGATTTATAAAAAATCACGCTGCTCCAGTGTGCACACACACATAGGATAACATTAGCAGGAGCTTTTAAAATCACAAAGCACTCAGAAAAGCTCTTCTGGTCTTGTGCACCAGCCCTAAAAGCTGGTAGGCCCGGGGATAGGAGAAAAGCCAGAGGAAAAGAGCCTGGTCTAGTTTATGGAACCCAACAGGAAAATTCTTCCAACGTTTTAGGGTGGACAGCATCCTATCAAACTGATAGGTTTCTGATACGTTGTAGTAAACTACACCCAAAGTATTCGGCCAATTACATCGCTTTGTGTGGTCGTTGGCAGGGCCAGGCAGAGGCAAGAGAGACTCCAGCCTCGGGGCAGTGTAGGAGGGGGTGCACAACACACTCAGCTATGATTCCCCTATTGTGTTTGAAGCAGAGCGAAATAAGAAAAGGGGATGCATGGCAGTGACTGCAAGCCAGATAACTAGAGATTAAGGTGTTGGGGGCCCTGGGGCTCCTCTTAGTCTAATAGCAATCAGTGAGTGACGGCTAGGGTGGGAGGGATGGAGGGGTGCACCATGGTGTCTCTGCCTTGGGTACTGGAGGAATTTGTCCCGGCTCTGGTAGTTGGTGCTGTGATTGAAGAACTGTTCCCTATGAGGTTTCCTGCTAGGTCCCCTAAAATAGACTAGCGTCACAATAAAATAAAAAGTCTAGGATTCTAGATCTTTCCCACTTTGCAAAAAAAAAAAAAAAAAAAGTTGCATTGTTGCTGTGTCTCTTTCTCTTGGTAAGCTTTCTTGCCTGTGTCAGAAGTGATGTTCTCAGAGATTGGGACACGGGACAGGCATGAGAAATCCAAATGGGGCTCCAACCCGTTACCACATTATCCACCATTAAAAGAAAGTTCTCAAAGTGGCCTCATTTCACTAAGCATTACGGTACTTCAAGCGGTAATGCAGAAAACAGCTGATTTTACTGCACCGTTTGTAAAATGCTAATTTACTAAAGCTGTTACCTTATTCAAAAGTTAAATTACCAACTTGTGAGGTTAACTACTGACTTGTGAGGTAAATACCTCAATAAATGTAAAGAAATGGCAATTCACAATGATTAAAGCATTCAGTAAATCAAGTAAAAATGTTTGGTATTTATCTCCTGCTCTGACCTGTTGGTAACTAGCAATCAGCATACGGTAAAGTTAACAGATGTAGCAGAAAGCCAATAAGGAGGTCAACACAATCCTGCTTCTCACCCTATATGATCCGATTCACTGGCGGGCGGGACTTGAGAACGGCAGAGAAAGAGAGGATGGCTTTAACCACTTGCCGACCGCCTACTTCATATTGGCGGCGGCAAAGTGGCAGCCCCAGGACCACGTAACGCAGAATGGCGTCAGGTCCTGGGGCACTCTTTGGCTGGGGATCGCGCGCTTGGATGCGCGCGCATCCGCCGGCAATAGGCTCCGCCCACCCGCGACGTCAACCCGCCGGCCAATCGGAAGCGCCGGCGGGTTGTTAACCCGACGATCGCCGGATAGGAAGCGTATAATACGCTTTGTAATGTTTACAAGGTGTATTATACAGGTTGCCTCCTGCCCTGGTGGTCCCAGTGTCCGAGGGACCATCAGGGCAGGCTGCAGCCACCCTAGTCTGCACCCAAACACACTGATCTGCCCCCTGATCGCCCACAGTACCCCTCAGACCCCCCCCCCTGCCCACCCCCCAGACCACCGTTTGCACACAATCACCCCCCTAATCACCCATCAATCACTCCCTGTCACTATCTGTCAACGCTATTTTTTTTTTTTTGTCCCTAAACTGCCCCCTGCTCCCTCCTGATCACCCCCCACCCCTCAGATTCTCCCCAGACCCCCCCAGACCCTCCCCCCCCCCCCCCCTGTG
Source organism: Hyperolius riggenbachi (assembly GCF_040937935.1). Lineage (NCBI taxonomy): Eukaryota > Metazoa > Chordata > Amphibia > Anura > Hyperoliidae > Hyperolius > Hyperolius riggenbachi. The sequence goes on from NC_090655.1 coordinate 60,218,616, forward strand.
TACTGTATGCATCTATCCCCCCTGATCACCTGTCAATCACCCGTCAATCACCCCCTGTCACTGCCACCCATCAATCAGCCCCTAACCTGCCCCTTGCGGGCAATCTGATCACCCACCCACACCAATAGATCGCCCGCAGATCCGACATCAGATCACCTCCCAAATCCATCGTTTACATCTATTCTCTCTTCTAAACACCCACTAATTACCCATCAATCACCCATCAATCACCCCCTATCACCACCTGTCACTGTTACCCATCAGATTAGACCCTTGCGGGCACCCAATCACCCGCCCACACGCTCAGATTGCCCTCAAACCCCCCCTTATCGATTCGCCAGTGCATTATTTACATCCGTTCTTCCCTGTAATAACCCACTGATCACCTGTCAATCACCCCCTGTCACTGCCACCCATCAATCACCCCCTGTCACTGCCACCCATCAATCAGCCCCTAACCTGCCCCTTGCGGGCAATCTGATCACCCACCCACACCAATAGATCGCCCGCAGATCCGACATCAGATCACCTCCCAAGCGCAGTGTTTACATCTATTCTCTCCTCTAAACACCCACTAATTACCCATCAATCACCCCCTATCACCACCTGTCACTGTTACCCATCAGATTAGACCCTAATCTGCCCCTTGCGGGCACCCAATCACCCGCCCACACGCTCAGATTGCCCTCAGACCCCCCCTTATCAATTCGCCAGTGCAATATTTACATCTGTTATTCCCTGTAATAACCCACTGATCACCTGTCAATCACCCATTAATCACCCCCTGTCACTGCCACCCATCAATCACCCCCTGTCACTGCCACCCATCAATCAGCCCCTAACCTGCCCCTTGCGGGCAATCTGATCACCCACCCACACCAATAGATCGCCCGCAGATCCGACATCAGATCACCTCCCAAGTGCAGTGTTTACATCTCTTCTCTCCTCTAAACGCCCACTAATTACCCATCAATCACCCCCTATCACCACCTGTCACTGTTACCCATCAGATTAGACCCTAATCTTCCCCTTGCGGGCACCCAATCACCCGCCCACACCTCAGAACGCCCTCAGACCCCAGCCCTGATCACCTCGCTAGTGCATTGCTTGCATCTATTTCCCCCCTCTAATCACACCTTGAGACACCCATAAATCACCTCCTGTCACCCCCTAGCACACCTACCCATCAGATCAGGCCCTAATTTGCCCCGTGTGGGCTCCTGATCACTCGGCCAAACCCTCAGATCCCCCTCAGACCCCCTTCCGATCACCTCCCCAGTGCATTGATTGCATCTATTTTCCCCTCTAACCGCCCCCTGAGACACCCATCAATCACCTCCTGTCACCCCCCCTAGCACTCCTATCCATCAGATCAGGCCCAATACATCCTGTCATCTAAGAGTCCACCCTGCTTATGACCGTTTCCACAAAATTTGCCCCCTCATAGACCACCTGTCATCAAAATTTGCAGATGCTTATACCCCTGAACAGTCATTTTGAGAAATTTGGTTTCCAGACTACTCACAGTTTTGGGCCCGTAAAATGCCAGGGCAGTATAGGAACCCCACAAGTGACCCCATTTTAGAAAGAAGACACCCCAAGGTATTCTGTTAGGTGTATGATGAATTCATAGAAGATTTTATTTTTTGTCAAAAGTTAGCGGAAATTGGATTTTTATTGTTTTTTTCACAAAGTGTCATTTTTCACTAACTTGTGACAAAAAATAAAATCTTCTATGAACTCACCATACCCCTAACGGAATACCTTGGGGTGTCTTCTTTCTAAATTGGGGTCACTTGTGGGGTTCCTATACTGCCCTGGCATTTTAGGGGCCCTAAACCGTGGGGAGTAGTCTAGAAAACAAATACCTCAAAATGACCTGTGAATAGGACGTTGGGCCCCTTAGCGCACCTAGGCTGCAAAAAAGTGTCACACATGTAGTATCGCCATACTCAGGAGAAGTAGTATAATGTGTTTTGTGGTGTATTTTTACACATACCCATGCTGGGTGGGAGAAATCTCTCTGTAAATGGACAATTGTGTGTAAAAAAAAAAAAAAATCAAAAATGTGTCATTTACAGAGATATTTCTCCCACCCAGCATGGTTATATGTAAAAATACACCACAAAACACATTATACTACTTCTTCTGAGTACGGCGATACCACATGTGTGACACTTTTTTGCAGCCTAACTGTGCTAAGGGGCCCAAAGTCCAATGAGTACCTTTAGGATTTCACAGGTCATTTTGAGACATTTGGGTTCAAGACTACTCCTCACGGTTTAGGGCCCCTAAAATGCCAGGGCAGTATTGGAACCCCACAAATGACCCCATTCTATAAAGAAGACACCCCAAGGTATTCCGTTAGGAGTATGGTGAGTTCATAGAAGATTTTATTTTTTGTCACAAGTTAGCGGAAATTGATATGTATTGGTTTTTTTTCACAAAGTGTCATTTTCCGCTAACTTGTGACAAAAAAAAAATCTGCTATGAACTCACCATACCCCTAACGGAATACCTTGGGGTGTCTTCTTTCTAAAATGGGGTCACTTGTGGGGTTCCTATACTGCCCTGGCATTTTAGGGTCCCTAAACCGTGAGGAGTAGTCTAGAATCCAAATGCCTCAAAATGACCTGTGAATAGGACGTTAGGCCCCTTAGCACACCTAGGTTGCAAAAAAGTGTCACACATGTGGTATCGCCGTACTCAGAAGAAGTAGTATAATGTGTTTTGGGGTGTATTTTTATACATACCCATGCTGGGTGGGAGAAATCTCTCTGTAAATGGACAATTGTGTGTAAAAAAAAATCTAATAATTGTCATTTACAGAGATATTTCTCCCACCTAGCATCTGTATGTGTAAAAATACACCCCAAAACACATTATACTACTTCTCCTGAGTACGGCGGTACCACATGTGTGGCACTTTTTTGCACCCTAAGTACGCTAAGGGGCCCAAAGTCCAATGAGTACCTTTAGGATTTCACAGGTCATTTTGCGACATTTGGTTTCAAGACTACTCCTCACGGTTTAGGGCCCCTAAAATGCCAGGGCAGTATAGGAACCCCACAAATGACCCCATTTTAGAAAGAAGACACCCCAAGGTATTCCGTTAGGAGTATGGTGAGTTCATAGAAGATTTTATTTTTGTCACAAGTTAGCGGAAAATGACACTTTGTGAAAAAAAACAATTCAAATCAATTTCCGCTAACTTGTGACAAAAAAAAAATCTTCTATGAACTCACCATACTCCTAATGGAATACCTTGGGGTGTCTTCTTTCTAAAATGGGGTAATTTGTGGGATTCCTATACTGTCCTGGCATTTTAGGGGCCCTAAACCGTGAGGAGCAGTCTTGAAACGAAATTTCTCAAAATGACCTGTGAAATCCTAAAGGTACTCATTGGACTTTGGGCCCCTTAGCGCAGTTAGGGTGCAAAAAAGTGCCACACATGTGGTATCGCCATACTCAGAAGAAGGAGTATAATGTGTTTTGGGGTGTATTTTTCCACATACCCATGCTGAGTGGGAGAAATATCTCTATAAATTGACAATTGTGTGTAAAAAAAAAAATAAAAAAATTGTCATTTACGGAGATATTTCTCCCACCCAGCATGGGTATGTGTAAAAATACACCCCAAAACACATTATACTACTTCTCCTGAGTACGGCAATACCACATGTGTGGCACTTTTTTGCAGCCTAACTGCGCTAAGGGGCCCAAAGTCCAATGAGCATCTTTAGGCTTTACAGGGGTGCTTACAATTAGGCACCCCCCAAAATGCCAGGACAGTGAACACACCCCACAAATGACCCCATTTTGGAAAGTAGACACTTCAAGGTATTCAGAGAGGAGCATAGTGAGTCCGTGGCAGATTTCATTTTTTTTTGTCGCAAGTTAGAAGAAATGGAAACTTTTTTTTTTTTTTTTGTTTTGTTACAAAGTGTCATTTTCCGCTAACTTGTGACAAAAAATAAAATCTTCTATGAGCTCACCATGCCTCTCACTGAATACTTTGGGATGTCTTCTTTCCAAAATGGGGTCATTTGGGGGGTATTTGTACTATCCTGGAATTTTAGCCCCTCATGAAACCTGACAGGTGCGCAGAAAAGTCAGAGATGCTTGAAAATGGGAAAATTCACTTTTGGCACCATAGTTTGTAAATGCTATAACTTTTACCCAATCCAATAAATATACACTGAATGGTTTTTTTTTTTTTTATCAAAGACATGTAGCAGAATAACTTTCGCGCTCAAATGTATAGGAAATTTTACTTTATTTGAAAAATGTCAGCACAGAAAGTTAAAAAAGTCATTTTTTTGACAAAATTCATGTCTTTTTTGATTAATATAATAAAAAGTAAAACTCGCAGCAGCAATCAAATAGCACCGAAAGAAAGCTGTATTAGTGACAAGAAAAGGAGGTAAAATTCATTTAGGTGGTAGGTTGTATGACTGAGCAATAAACCGTGAAAGCTGCAGTGGTCCGAATGGAAAAAAAGGCTCTGGTCCTTAAAGAGACTCCGTAACAAAAATTGCATCCTGTTTTTTATCATCCTACAAGTTCCAAAAGCTATTCTAATGTGTTCTGGCTAACTGCAGCACTTCATACTATCACAGTCTCTGTAATAAATCAATGTATCTTTCCCCTGTCAGACTTGTCAGCCTGTGTCTAGAAGGCTGCCAAGTTCTTCAGTGTTTTGGTTCTGCTATGAACTCACCCTTCCAGGCCCCTCTCTGCACACTGCCTGTGTGATATTTAGATTAGAGCAGCTTCTCTCTTCTCTCTTATCTTTTACAAGCTGGATAAATCGTCCTCTGAGCTGGCTAGGCTTTCACATACTGAGGAATTACAAACAAGGGCAAAGCTGTTTGCAGGAAGAAAAGAGCAGCCTGAAACTTCAGTGCATGGGGGAAAGAAACACACAAATGATCTCTTGAGATTCAAAAGGAAGGCTGTATACAGCCTGCTTGTGTATGGACGTATTTTCTATGTGTGGACATACTGTACATCAACCTACTTCCTGTTTTGGTGGCCATTTTGTTTGTTTACAAACAAACTTTTTAAAACTGTTTTTAACCACTTTTAATGCGGCGAGGAGCGGCGAAATTGTGACAGACGGTAATAGGAGATGTCCCCTAACGCACTGGTATGTTTACTTTTGAGCGATTTTAACAATACAGATTCTCTTTAAGGGGTTTTATGACTGCAGTCCTTAAGTGGTTAATGAGTCTTTTCTGTATCCCTTCAGATAAGCAGACCTCTATACTCATACACAGAAGAGCTCCCTCTAGTGCAGGCATGACCAAAATCCAGCCCAATGCAAATGAACCATTTCTGGTGCTTCCCAAAGCTCTCTACAGTTGTTAATTCCATGTGGCCTGCAGGCCGTAGCTGTGGTGTGGCATGCAGGGGCCAGTAGCCATAACAGCCACTGATTGGCAGCAGCCATTGTGCTAACTGCACGCGATATGTGGGTTATTTCCAGTGGAGATGTTCTATTTGATAAAGCACAGTGATATGGCCCTTGGCCTGAAAAGTTTGGACACCCTTGCTCTACTGGCTGCAGCACATCTAAAGGGATGCACCAGACAGAAAAAGGAACGCCTTATGCACACCACTTGTAGGAGAAGACTTACAGCTTTATGCCAGACCTACACCACAGCTGGTGAGACTCCTACATTATCGAGCAGGATTTAGTGAATTGAAGCAACTTTGTTCAAGTATATTACCAAACTATTTCTGCACATAAAGAGATCTTAGGGAATTTACCATAAAGTTTTAAAATACAGAATGCAGTATTTTACTGACCAAATTTTGTTTACCGGACAGCCCGAATAGTGCACGTTTACAAAAAACACAGGCCATAACTACAAATTCTTTGTGTTTTGCAGTTGGAAACTTCCTTTGATTCCCACCACCGAAAACAGGTGAGTTTTTGTTTTTTCTTGCTTTTTCCTCCATTCTGCAAAATAAAAGCTATACAGTGCTGTTAACTGCTAAAGAAATCATACTTGCATATCATCCTAACCAACCTAACAATGTGGAGGGAAAAAAAACAGGTCCCAGGCACACTGTCGTGTTGTAATAGCACAGTGGGCCATGTGGGTTTTGAAAAAAACAAGCACCTGCATTGTTCTCTGTTGCATAGCTGACCGACACTGGATGAGACTGCTCTGCGTTGGACCCAAAATGTATGCAGCAGTGCGTTGTCGGTACACACTGCTGAACAGCCCATATGTGTGCCCATCAGACACAGTCTATGCTCTGTCTTGTGTCCCTCCATAGCAGGGCCGGATTACCAACCAGCAAAAGCAGTCGCTTGGGGCCCCATTCAGAGTCAAAGGGGCCCCATCAGCACATAAACCAACCCTCGCCATCCTGTCAGCGGTGGCTGGAAGGTATAATGGTTAAAGGGACTTTGATCAGGGCAGTAACTATGGAAAGATGCATATCATTTTAAAGCTCTCTTTCTTCTCTTTCCAATGATATATAAATGGCTGCCCTATGCCTTTTAGTTTTCGCTATTTTCCCGATCGAAATCGCAGCCACAGGACGACTTTTTTCTCCAATTTCGGCAGCTCGATTCAGCACAATGCAATGAAATATAAGGAACCCAGGGGGATATAATTACAAACATCATGCTGGTAGGTGTGAAGATGTAATTAATTAGTTGTGGATATGCTTAAAGGCATACCCACATGCACTGCTCGGAGTCCCTTTAAGGGCTCTGCCTCTGACACAGGAGACCAGGGTTCAAATCTCGGCTCAGCCTGTTCAGTAAGCCAGCACCTATTCAGTAGGTGCTACTGCCTATAGGGCGCGTCCTAGTGGCTTCAGCTCTGGCGCTTTCAGTCCGCCAGGAGAAAAGCGAGATATAAATGTTATTTGTCTTTTCTTGTCAAATGATGCCATGCTCTGCTGATTGTCTTCAGTGCCAGGCTCTCCTCCTAGGTCCCCCTTCTGCTACTGTGCGCTCTGCCACTGCCCACTCCTCCCTCCCTTCCCACAGAGATCCACAGCTGCAGCAAGATTGATAGCAGCAGATGGCAAACACTCACTCACCTATCCATGATCCAAGCGATAGAGATCCTGTCATCTGAAACCCATCTGTCTCTTCTACAGTGCAGCCACTCACTCTGAACTTCCTGATTCTCAGATCAGACAGGAAGTAGGAAGTAGTAATAGTAGTAGTAACAGAGCGGCAGCACTCTAGAGGAGACAGATGGGCTACAGATGACGGGACCTCTATTGCTTGGATCGCAATAGGTGAATGTGAGTCATCTGGTGCTGTCATTCTCCCCCGCTGCGGCTGCCTTCTCTGCTGGACTATCGTATTCACTGGTCCTGCAGCTGCCACTTTGCCAACGCGCAGTATGAGTGCGCGGTCGGCAAGTGGTTAAAGGAAACCTAAACTGAGAAGGATATGGATTTTTCCTTTTAAAATAATACCAGTTGCCTGACTCTCCTGCTGATCCTGTGTCTCTAATACTTTTAGCCACAGCCCCTCAACAGGCATGCAGATCATGTGCTCTGACTAATGTCAGACTGGATTAGCTGCATGGTTGTTTCAGGTGTGTGATTCAGCCACTACTGCAGTCAAAAAGATTAGCAGGACTGGCAAGCAACTGGTATTTCAGCAAGGCTTGGTGTACAGAGGCGCCAGAGTAGAATAAAAACGTTTAAAAACCGTCTAAAAGAGGAGGGATGTTCAGGTGGACTTACCTCCCTCAAAAATATAAAACTCAATTGAGTCACAATATATCAATACAACATTTTTTTAAATTTAACTCCACTTAGTGCAACGCATTGCGCAGGTGTTGTCCCGCTTCATCAGGCAAACAGGAGTATAACTCAATGGGTCTAAATGCAGAAGTGAGCGCCTCTGTGACAGATACCATACCGCTCTGTGACCACAGGAGTCCCCCATAATAAAATTATTGCCCCAAATGACTTTAAACCATTTAGCTAGCACTAGGCTAGGTAGTACCCGCCGCTCCCCTGAGATCCCCCCCATTTATACATTACCCCCCCCCCCCCGGATCCAGCGATTGCGCAGCCTTCCTGCACAGTTCCTGACTCTCTATGGTAAGGATTGGGTTTTCGCATGACGTTGGCAACGTCATGACGTCATGTGCGATCCTCCCCATAGAGTGACCGGAGCTGTCCGGGGAGGCTGCACCGATCGCTGGATCCAGGCTGGGTAATGTACAAACGGGGGATCGGGGGGTGCCCAACACCTTTTACTAGCTAGCCTAGTGCTAGCTAAATGGTTTACAGTCATTTGGGACAATAATTTTATTAATCGGGCAAAAATTAACAAAACCTCCTGAGCGGCGTAACGTTCAGGAGGTTTAAAGGAGACATCCATATCCCTTCTCAGTTAAGGTTCCCTTTGATAACATGACCTGGGCACTGCAGTCTTGCTATAGGTTCTTGAATCACTGCAATAGTGCTAACTGATTTTATAGGATGATTTTCATGTCATTGTTCTTTCACTCTGATCATGTTATGATTGCAGTATGGATATTTGTGAATTATTGGTGTAGTTTTAGCATGGTTATATTCTGTGTTATAATGTGCACCTGCAAGTGATACATACATTATAATTTTTTTTTAATTTTGGTCACATTTTAAAAGCCTGCAGTTTTTGTAATTGCGTCACTGTGAGGGCTCTTTGACCTGGGTGCCAAAATAATGTATTTCATTGCTCAGACGCTCGGTTACCGGGAGCAAGTGCCTTCCAGTTACTCTACACCACAACTGATTAGGAGCAGACATGTCACCGGGTAATGCGGTGTGGGGTAAAAGATTACATGTCTAGTGAGAGGCTGGCGCCCATTCAGATGTGTATATGTATGGAACGGCACGGCACTACCCCACTGCCAGTGCTGGACGCTTGCAGCCAACAGCAAATACTTGGCAGATAAACAAGCGCAGCTCAAGCAGGGATCACACCTGTGAAAATCTGCAGTGTTTTGCCGCATAACAAAAACGCATGTAATGATGTGTCTGTGGGGCTGCTGCGTTTACCAAAGACATCTGAGATTCTGCATATTGTAATATTGTAATACAAAACAAAAAGAACAAAAAAAAACACTACTTTTCTGCACAATGCATGCATTTTCTCATTGTAATCAATGGGTACTGTAAAAAAAAAAAAAAAAAAAAATTCACAAAACACGTTAAAACGCAGATGTGCAGCAAAATGCTTGCAGGGAATTGTCTGCAATTCCTGCAGATGCAAGTGTGATCCCTCCGCGACAGAAAGTAAACTGTACCGCTGTCAGCTGCCATGTGAAAGAGGCCTCAATGTGCAGATTGAGAAAGGTCTGCGTCAGCAAGCAAGCAGTCACTCCCTGAAATTGATGTGCTTTGCCATTCCATCTCAAGCAGATACCTGCTGTGCCTATCTGTAAATCCAGCCCACATTCAGGGCTGGAATTCACTAGAGCACTTTTTTAAATGTGTAGAGGGAGCGCTTTAAATCACTAGCGATTTCCCTAAACGCTCTGCCAGAGTAAATAAATGTAACAAATTCCACAATAGCGATTGCAATTATCGAAAGCATTTTGGGAGCGTTTGCGCTTCAATGTATAGTATTGAGGCGCTGGCAAATTGCCCATGAATCGCTACACATAGCGAATTGTGTGTGATTTTTAAATTACTGCAAACAGTAAAAAAAAATGATAATAAATTGTAAGGACCAATCAGAATTAAAATCACTAATTGCACATCACTACACACTCGCTGGGAAAAAGCTTACACTTTTTCAAATCGCTACCAAAATCGGCAGAAAACTCTCATGAAATGGCTTACAAGATGCTAATTAAAAACGCTAGTGATTGCGCTAGCGATTTGTAGGTTGTTCCAGTCCTCACAACCGCCTGAACCCGATAGTGGGGTGTTGGTTGAAAGTTTACTAAATAAATAATTGGTGATTGCATCAAGCAGGCGTTTGCAGTGACAATTTTTTTTAACCCTTTCTGTAGAGGCTACAATCACATTTTGTGCAGCAGGTATTTTATTCAGCAAAAACCCCAACTTTTGGTTTTATTATCTCATTTTATACATCGTGCATTTGAAATGGTGTTCTGTTACAGGTATGTAAGAATGTATACCTGGGCTAGAGCTTTATGGGTATCTTCACAATGATTCCATCGCAACAATTTCATCACATCCCAACGTGATGCAAAGGTCTTCCCATGCTACAGTCACAAAGGATTCGGTGTGGCGTGTCCCGTTAATGTAATACACAGCATGTATGGCAGGGCCAGGTTGAGGCAGAGGCGAGAGAGGCTCCAGCCTCAGCGCAGTGTAGAAGGGGGTGCACAACTCACTCAGCTGCAAGCCAGATAACTAGAGATTAAAGAAAACCTGAACTGAAAATAAAGAGTCAAAATAACCATACACAGGTCATACTTACCTTCCATGTACTCTACAAACCAATCTCTTTCTCCTCTCCTGCGGTCCCATTTGTCCACTGTCTGTGATCAATGGATTTCTCCGTCCTCCATTTTAAAAATGGCCATTACCCCATAACCGCTTCCTGGTCAGCACTCTGTTAAACTGTAATATCACACACTTTAGCCATAGGGAAACATGGACATTACCTTGCACATTTAAGTTGTAACTGACAGCTGCTGATATATAACTGACAGCAACTGATATTTCAGTTCTGACAAAATATTGTCAACTGCAAGGGATGACTGTAAGAAGAAAATGGTGAGCCTCTGAGAGGAACTGATGGTGAGGTTAGTATGTAATATTCATTTGAAGCTACATCATGTGTTTTATTTTAAATAATTTTCCTCGCTTCAGGTTCCCTTTAAAGTTTTTTTTTTTTGGGGGGGGGGGCTCTGGGGCGCCTCTTAGTCTAATAGCAATCAGTGTGTGCCGGCTGAGGTGGGCTGGATTGAGGAGCGTACTTTGGTGTCTCAGCCTTGGGTGCTCGAGGACCTTGTCCCAGCTCTGATGTATGGCATACTTTCATTGTGCTGTCTGCTTCACTGTATGGTCGCACCACACAGCTAACGCTTGGTGCCACTTTTCGGCACGGTTACAATAGAGTGCAAAATATCACAGTGATTTCTGTTCTTCATAACTGATGATCAATGAGAAGCTAATACTTCTTGCATGTAAATGTATTGGAAACTGCATACAATTTGAAATTGGGCCAAATTCAGCTGGGATTTTATTTGATCACTCCAGTTCCAAGCTTCATACAGTTTGCATTTAAGTAAATCTGTAGTTGTTTAAAAAAACAAAAATACTAACTGATACTTACCTATGGAGAGGGAAGGCTCTGGGTCCAACAGGAGCCATCCTGTTCCTCTCACAATCCCCGCTGGTTCACACTACAAGCAATTTTCTAAGCGCTAGTGATTTGAAGAGCTTTTACTAATGTATTGTTATGGGTGATTTTTAAAGAAAACACACACATAGCATTACATTAGCAAAAGTTTTTAAAATCCCTGGGACTTAGAAAAAGCTCCTGTAGTGTGAACCACCTATGATAGTCCAATCAAAGCTCTCTAACCAGCACGTATTTTTGCATTGTGGACTTGCAGGTGCCTTTTGTTTCAGGAAGACAATACCATACTTTGCATTGTAAACCCAACTATGATGGAATAAACAGGTCCCTTAACCACTTAAGGACCATGGGATTTTTGAATGATCGGTGCTGCGTGGGCTCTCCAGCCCACAGCACCGATCGGGTAAAAGGCAGGGCGATCAGACTTCCGCCCTCTTTTTTCCCCACTAGGGGGATGTCCTGCTGGGGGGTTCTGATCGCCGCCGCTCCGTGTGGCCTTGTGGGGGGGGGGGGGCTCCTCAAAGCCCCCCTCCACAGCGATTTTCCTACCTCCCTCTCCTTCCCTCCGTCTGCTCCTCTCTATGGGCTGTGCAGGACAGAAATCCGTCCTCCGCCGCCTAGGATAGGCTTCAGCCTATCAGATGCCGGCGATCCCCTGCCAATCAGAGGCCAAGGATCGCCGATCTCCTTTACGGCACTGCTGCGCAGCAGCTCTGTATTGATGTAAACAGCGGGGATTTCTTCCCCGCGTGTTCACATTTAGCCTGCGAGCCACCCTCCGTGAACTGACATGGAACGTTTCCATGGAAACACCACTTCGACCTGCCGACGTTAGGCGGTCGTTAAGTGGTTAATCTTCTGGGGACCGGCTGCCTAACCCCCCTCTCCCGCCGCCAGCTTCTTTCGGTTTCTCCCCCGGGCCATTGCGTCTGCGCAGCTCTGGCCATGCGTATGCTTCTTCGCTTTGCAGTCCGCAGTTCCTGATCACTGAGGGTTACTACACTTCATAGAGAATGTTTATGTGTGCATCAAACCAAGTAGCACCACGTACAGATGGAGAGAAGCACCAGAAAAATATGAAAAAATAGTTTGCGTGCCAATGCCCAAAACCCCAGTGCCTCCTGGGGAGCACCCGTCAATAGACACCAAAAGGGCCGGCACCGCTTGAAGTATTACAGCTCTTTATTTCATAAAATCGGCAGCAGTGACAGACCACTGTTTCGGGGTGAACCCCTTTATCAAACTGGCATTTTGCAGTTTGATAAAGGGGTTCACCCCGAAACAGCGGTCTGTCACTGCTGCCGATTTTATGAAATAAAGAGCTGTAATACTTCAAGCGGTGCGGCCCTTTTGGTGTCTACTGCATCAAACCAAGTAACACCTGACAAATCTGGCTTTGAAAATTTGGCCTAATTGGCTACTCACGAGACATAGCTCATGCAAATAAGCATTTGCTTTCGCATGCCAAAGTTTGCAGGGTTAAAACCAATGCCTCAAATCGGTTGCCCTGCGGGAATTAGTTCATGCTACATAAGCACTATCCAGGAGCGCCACGGGGAGGCTTCCCAATGCCCCCATACAACCGGGGTGCCACAGGGCCCCAAGCGCTCTCACTGCCTGGAAACCACAGCGGCATCCCGGAGGGGGAGGCTGGGAGGTGCAGGTGACCCCCCCCCCCCCCAAGCGAGGCCAGCGCCGGGAAGAGCCACCCGCACCTGCCTCCCCAAATTTAAAAACAGACACTTACCTTAATGTCCATTGCATTCTGCTACATGAGCACTGAGGGTTACACTGTAGTCTGACCCAGTCCTAACTCAGACAGGAACTGTCACTTACATACATGATTTTTAATCCTTTCAGGCAGAGAAAAAAAAAAGGAACACAGCCTAGTTATTTGTGTGCTAGGCACTGTACATAAACATGTCTATCTCATAATGTCACATGTCACCTCGTGTATCTTTTAAAGCAGAACTGAAGATTGCCCTAAAAAGAGTTTCACTTACCTGGGGCTTCTGCCAGCCCCTTGCAGCCGTCCTGTCCCGCGCTGGTCCTCTACAATGCTCCATTCTCCCGCCGCCAGCTAGATTTGTTACCGCCTACTTGTAAGTCGATGGCAACTGTGCCTGCAATGTATCCTTCTTTGCGTCCCAATACGCAATAGCACCCTGCGCATAGGCAAGGGGCTGGCAGAAGCCCCAGGTAAGTGAAACTCTTTGTTTTAGGGCAATCTTCAGTTCCGCTTTAAGCCACATGCCGACGTCCATCTTTTCCCTGTGGAAACATTTGTTGTTAATCTTTTGTGGCGTGACTCTTCCAGAAGCTGGTGACAGTTCATGTGGTTATAGCGATTTGCGTTTACAAGTGAGAACTGGACCTTCGTGGCTGCAGCTCTGGTACTTTGAGGTTCGATAGGACAAAAGCACAATATAAAATATTCCGTATCTTGTTGTCTGTAGCGCTCAAGCGCTCTGAGTATGAAAGGGGAAAAAAGCGCTATATAAGTGTTTGGCATTATTATTTATTATTACCAGAAAGTTTATGATGTTGCCTATAGCCAGAGCCTGGACAAGGTCCTCCAGCACCCAAGGCTGAGACACCAAAGTGCGCCCCTCCATCCCTCCCACCTCATCTGTCACACACGAATTGCTATTACACTAAGAGGGCCACAGGGCCCACAACCTCCCCAACACCTTAAAATCTAGTTATCTGGCTTGCAGTCACTGCTATGTATCCCCTTTTCTTATTTCTTTCTGCTTCATACACAATTAGGAATGACAGCTGAATGAATTCTGCGCCCCCTCCTACACTGCGCCTGAGGCTGGAGCCTCTCCAGCCTATGCCTCGGCCCGGCCCTGCCTATAGCCACAAGGGGGGGGGGGGGAAATATATTCTCTTGGTCCAGAAGCATAATGGAATTTGGTTGCTATGGATGTCAAGAAGCGTTGATGTGATTACCGCTGTGTTTTTCAGCATCTTTTTGTGCTGAATATCGTAGGTGTCTGCATACGCCAGAGCAAGACTTTTCTTCTTTTCTGTGTTTTGTTTTATTCTTGTGTTAAACAATAGAAGTATGAGGAAGATTACAGCAAGAGCTTGTCATGACGGAAGCGAATCTTTCATAGTTTGTAAACCTACACTGCTGCTAAACCGGTGACTGTTCTTTAGTTTACTAAGTTCTTCAATGATCAATAATGCAGATACCGCATACTTCATTATTGATTTGGCATTTGTGAGAAGATTACATAAGGCGGCAGCAGACCTTTTGTTTACAAGTGTTCAGGATGTTCGTGTTCTAACCTGCTTCTTGGTGACTTAAACACTAAGTACATCTTCTGTCATTGTATTACATTGTGTGATAAATCAAGATGATGCACTGGTTGGCATGTGTCACTGTCTTCACTGAATTAAAGTGATCCTGAAAAGTTACATACTCACCTATTCAGAGAAACAAGTGAGAGGTTCGGGCGGACACAATCGTAGACTGTCACCAGCAGGGGGCACCACATGTAGGTATACCCGTGAGAGGTAGTCATAAATGTAGACTAACACCAACAGGGGGCACCACGTGCAGTTATACTTCTCAAATACCCCCCTACCTAACCACTTACTCGCATCTGCATACTGGAAGTTGCAAAAATTAAATTTAAAAACACAAACACTGGTGCACATGGCAGAAGGGGGCCCCGGTTCCGCCACCGCCTGGGATCCCCAAACCCTCATGAGTATCCACCTCTCTTTTGGAACTTTCCCCCATAGCTTATCCTCCAAGTCTGAAAACCTTCAAATACACTCTTAAAATGCACCTCTTGAGATGAGCTTTAAACTTGTCATTGTCAGATGTTAACGGATACCCAAATTGACATATGACATTATGAGATAGACGTGTATGTACAGTGCGTAGCACACAAATAACTATGCTGTGTTCCTTTTTTTTTTTTTCCTTTCTCTGCCTGAAAGAGTTAAACATCAGGTATGTAAGTGGCAGTTCCTGTCCGAGTCAGCACTGGGTCAGAATACAGTGTGGCCCTCACTGATAAGAAATTACAACTACAAAACTCTTTCCTAGCAGAAAATGGCCTTTGAGGGCAGGAAAGAGATAAAAGGGTCAATCGTTCATAGATTTTTAGCTCTGGCATACTTCAATGAATGTGTCATTGAGCAAAAACAATAAAACAGTACAAACTTAAAAAGTAGATTTAAATATAAAATACAACTGTGGAATATCTTAAAAAGTAATTTTTAGGAGACGGAGGATAGATACAATAGTTTATTTCATTAGTTTATTCTCACCTCAGGTGTCTTTTAAGGGTCATTGCCCTTTTAATTAGTCCCTTCATTTCCTCTCCTAGTGTCTCCTCCTTCTAGATTGTAAGTCTGGAAGGGCAGGGTCCTCCTGGTTGTTACTATACTTCATCAAATAAATACGTACCAGTACTGCTGACGTTTTAAACCACAAATGAACTATGTGTGTATTTTGTACTTGTGTTGCTAAATGTTTTGATTGTACAGTAGGCAGAACTACTAGCTATGGTCCCTTCTGTTGTCTATTCTGTAATCTGTACAGTGCTACAGAAGATATAAGTAAAAAATAATACTGTGGAAAACCACAGTTCTACCATTGTCATCACCCCCCTGGTCTGTTCCCCATACTGCTCATAACTGGTATTACCAAAGTTTTTATCCTTGTGTATGCCGCTAGTACTGAGAATATTGAAAGTGCATCGAACATATGTTGAAAACTATTTTTTTTTACTTATTGACAATTGTAACAAATGCTACCATAGTTATGACCATCTAATGAAAATCAGGATCAACATAGCCATAAAAAAAACACTCTTTCTTACATGTAAATGTTCCCCTATTAAGGGGAACAAGATTTTAATAGTGGTATAAGGAATAACGTATAGCAGTGGCGGACATACGGCCGTGCAGGCCGTGCCGCCGCACGAGGGCCCCTGAAGTTCTGCTGCTTCAGGGGCCCATTAAGTATTGCAGGTTTTTTTTTTTTTTTTTTTTTTTTTATGTTTTTTTTTTTTAACCTGGGGGGCCCAACTCCTGTCCTCCCCCCTCACCTTGCCCCCCCCCCCCTCATGCGGCGGGAGAGCGGAAAATACAAGAAGTCTCCGGCCGGGGCGGCAGCTGCCGCTTGGTCTCCAACTTGGAGACATATCGGAAACTAAGCAGCAGCTGCCTCTAGCGTCTGCTGCAGCCCCGGCCGGAGACTTCCTGTATTTTCTGCTCTCCCGCCGGCTGCAGCGCATACCGGGAGGGGGGCCCCGAGGTGAGTGAGGGAGGATAGGAGTCGGGCCCCCCACCCGGATAGCTACCCACCCGGCTACCTTACCTACCCACCCGGCTACCTACCCCGCTACCTAACCAGGCTACCTACCCACCCACCCGGCTACCTAGCTACCCACCCGGCTACCTAACCACCCTGCCGGCTATCTACCTGGCTACCTACCCACCCGGCTACCTAACCACCCTGCCGGCTATCTACCTGGCTACCTACCCACCCGGCTACCTAACCACCCTGCCGGCTATCTACCTGGCTACCTACCCACCCGGCTACCTACCCACCCGGCTACCTAGCTACCCACCCGGCTACCTAACCACCCTGCCGGCTACCTACCTGGCTACCTACCCACCCGGCTACCTAGCTACCCACCCGGCTACCTAACCACCCTGCCGGCTATCTACCTGGCTACCTACCCACCCGGCTACCTAACCACCCTGCCGGCTACCTACCCACCCGGCTACCTACCCACCCACCCGGCTACCTACACACCCACCCGGCTACCTAACCACCCACCCGGCTACCTACCCACCCGGATACCTACCTACCCACCCGGCTACCTACCCACCCACCCGGCTACCTACCCACCCACCCGGCTACCTACACACCCACCCGGCTACCTACCTACCCACCAGGCTACCTACCTACCTACCAACCCACCAGGCTACCTACCCACCCACCCAGCTACCTAACCACCCACCTACCCACCCACCCACCAGGCTACCTACCCACCCGCCTACCCAGCCACCCACCAGGCTACCCACCCGGCTACCCAGCCACCCACCAGGCTACTTACCCACCCGGCTAAGGGCTGCCTACCTACCCACCCGGCTACCTAGCTACCCACCCGGCTACCTAACCACCCTGCCGGCTATCTACCTGGCTACCTACCCACCCGGCTACCTACCCACCCGGCTACCTAGCTACCCACCCGGCTACCTAACCACCCTGCCGGCTATCTACCTGGCTACCTACCCACCCGGCTACCTAACCACCCTGCCGGCTACCTACCCACCCGGCTACCTACCCACCCACCCGGCTACCTACACACCCACCCGGCTACCTACCTACCCACCAGGCTACCTACCTACCTACCCACCCGGCTACCTACCAACCCACCAGGCTACCTACCCACCCACCCAGCTACCTAACCACCCACCTACCCACCCACCCACCAGGCTACCTACCCACCCGCCTACCCAGCCACCCACCAGGCTACCCACCCGGCTACCCAGCCACCCACCAGGCTACTTTCCCACCCGGCTAAGGGCTACCTACCTACCCACCCGGCTGCCTACCTACCCACCAGGCTACCTATCCACCCAACCACCCATGGGAGCTGCGCGCCGGATGGAGGCTGGGACAGGAGGTCTGCTGCTGCAGGTGAGTAAATGTTTTTTTTTTATTATTTATTTTAGCAGGTGTATGTTCTGGGCAGGTCTGCCACATGATTGCGTGTATGTTCTGGGCAGGTCTGCCACATGATTGCATGTATGTTCTGGGCAAATTTGCTACATGATTGCATGTGTTTTCTGGGCAAATCTGCCGACATGATTGCACGTATTTTCTGGGCATATCTGCCGACATGATTGTAGGTATTTTCTGGGCATATCTGCCGACATGATTGCAGGTATTTTCTGGGCATATCTGCCGACATGATTGCAGGTATTTTCTGGGCATATCTGCCGACATGATTGAATGTATTTTCTGGGCAAATCTGCTCACATTATGTGTATTTTCTTGAGAAAACCTGCACAATTATGTGAATTTTCTGGGGAAAGGGTCACCAAAACTTGGGCCCACTGTCTTTGCGTTGCACTTTTCAAGGGAACCTGAGGTGAGAATAATATTGAGGCTGCCATATTTCTCTCCTTTTAAGCAATACCAGTTGCCTGGTTGCCGTTCTGGTCCTCTGCCTCTTATTCTTTCAACCATAGACCCTGAACAAGCATGCAGCAGGTCAGGGGTTTCTGACAATATTGTCAGAACTGAGAAGATTAAGCTGCATGCTTGTTGCTGGTGTAATTCAGTTTATTACTGCAGCCAAATAGATCAGCAGGGCCGCCAGGCAACTAGTATTGTTTAAAAGGAAATAAATATGGCAGCCTCCATATCACTCACCCCGGGATCACTTTAAATTACAGTTAGCTCCGCCCTTATCCGGTCATTGCCACGCCCATTTTTTGACGCGGCGCTACGCGCCGCAGGTTCTATCCACGCCCATTTTTTGCCGCGGCGCGCTTCGCGCGCCGCAGGTTGTAGCTGCACCCATTTTTTGACAGGTCAGGGGGGCCCACAATTGATTTTTTTGCACAGGGGCCCACTGCTGCCTGTGTCCGCCACTGATGTATAGGTTGATCTAATGAAAAGTAAATTAGTTTACCAGCAATCACAGCTTAAGATCTTATATTACCAGTATGTTTAGGTTTGATAATGTGATTGTGAAACATGGACTAATGCTGCGTACACACTGGCGACTATGGTCGTTTGAAACAGCTCATTAACGATCGTTCCGCCGACAATCGGGGAAAGAACTTTACCCAACGATCATTAACACGAACGACAAAAGAACGACATCAGGAAGATGGAAATATCCAACCTGACGGATCATATCTACCGACAATCGTTACAAAACTATAGTGTGTACAGACATCGGCCGAGAACGATCGTTACAAGGGCCAATGCGCCTGCGTTGAATTCTGCCCAGCTTCAGTACTTCCTTTGTAGCGCGGCCGTAAAGATTGTTGCATTGCTCATTTCAATTAAACTTTGTTTTCAAGTTAACAATCATATATTTGTATCTATTGTAACTCTATGTCAGTGTTTTTTTTTTGTTTTTTTTTAATTTTATATAAATATGTACGCAACATTTCCTTCTGATTGTTCTTTTCTGCGAGAACGATCGTTAAAATGTGTATGATGATCGCTGCATCCCATCGTTGCATTCCAATCTTTCCAATATCGTTCGTCTGGTAACTATCGTTCCTTGCAAACGATAGTTATCGCAAATGTGTACGTAGCATTAGTCATACTGAGGCAAAACCAGTTTGAAAGAAAAATATTGTGCAAGATCTATTCCCCACTCGATTCTGCATTGAACACAATGGAAAAAGATAAGAAAAACGAGCAGAAGATAAGAGAATCGCCCCCGGAATCGAGCGGGGAATCGATCGAGCATTATGCTGGGAATACACAGTTCATTTTTGACCCATTTAAATGGCTCGATATATAATTTCCGACATGTCAGATTTCCTGTTTCGCCGCTCGATTTCTCATAGAGGTGAATAGAAAAAGATAAGAAAAACGAGCGGAAGATAAGAGTATCGACTGCAGAATCGAGCTTTAAAAAACGATCGAGCAAAGAATTAAGCGGCAGAAACAAACCATGTAATCCCAGCATTACAGAATTTGTGATGAGACATAATTAGTCCGATCTGGTAAAAGATCTGCTGTGATCCCTTGCTGCTTTAAGCTGGCCACTAACGGTCCAATTTCTAGCGAAAAATCGTTCGAGCGATCAGAAATTCTGATCGGATTGGTTGTAAATAATCTCAGTTGATGGGCACAATCGATAATGAACGATTATAAAAACAATCGTCCGATTGAATTTTCGTCGAACCAAAATTTGGATTTTCTTCTTGGTCGTGATAGGAAGTAATGATTGTTTAGTTGATGGTGTAGTGAACGATTTTTCGTCCGATCAGAATTTCTGATCGCTCGAACAATTTTTTTGCTAGAAATTGGACCGTTAGTGGCCACCTTTAGACTACTAGCACACTAACAGGGTGGGTTGCACACACTGTAAAACCAGAAGCGCAATGGAGGGGAAATGTCTGATAATGCAAAACACACAGTACATAAAGAGTATACTATAATGCAACAAACACTCATGTGGTCCGTTAATGCACAGCATGCCTCGTGTTATTCCAACGGATTCCACCCCGCTGCTAATGCACTCGTGTAAACATTCTATTACAATATAATCGCATTGAGCTTGCTGAGCGTTTTGTGTTGTCAGTCGCAGTGCACCTTAAAGGGAACCTAAACTGAGAAGAATACGCATTTTCCCTTTTAAAATAATACCAGTTGCCTGAATCGCCTGCTGATCCTGTGTCTCTAATACTTTTAGCCACAGCCCCTCAACAAGCATGCAGATCAGGTGCTCTGACTGAAGTCAGACTGGATTAGCTGCATGCTTGTTTCAGGTGTGTGATTCAACCACTACTGCAGCCAAAGAGATCAGCAGGACTGCCAAGCAACTGGTAGGAAACATCCATATCCCTCTCAGTTAGGGCCCTTTCACACGGGCGGTTGAATTGTGTGCTCACCAAGCAGTTACCAAGCAGCAGTAAGCAGTTACCAAGCAGCAACAAGCATTTACCAGGCAGCAGCAAGCAGTTGTGAGAGTTCGGCAGGCTTTTCACTGCCTATCAACTGCCCGTGTGAAAGGGCCCTTAAAGTTCCCTTTAAGGTGCCCATACACTTGTAGATGAACAACCAATTTTAATAATAATAATAATATTAGCTTTTTATGTAGTACTTTTTCCTCCTGTTTGACTCAATGTGATAGATCTTTCTCAGATCAGAATCTGATCAGAGAGCTGTTTAATCCTGCCACACACTACGCGTAGGTTTCAGGAGGCGCGGTTGCCGTGTCGCAAAGTGACGTAATTGCGCTAGGCGGCATGGGCCCTGGAGCGGCATTTCCGCCCGCATCCTCCCAAGTTTGCCTCGTACAGAAAAAGTCTAGATCTGGCCCTGTGTTTCAGCATGGAATCTGTTAAAATCTATGAAACTGCTGCTATTGCCACTGGTAGTATTGTCCTGCTAAGGCCCGACAGCCGGCTGAGGGCCCCTCAAGCTCTCCCCCAGGCTAATAGTGCTCCCCTGAGGCCGCTGAAGAGTACTCATGGCAGCAGATCGCACTCTCCTGTCTGGCCGGTGCACTCCCTCTAGTCTGTGTCCTCCCAGGCATCTGTTCTCTGTGACCCGGCAGCATCTATGTACTCGCATAACATTCCTCCAGGTCACAAAGCAAGGATAAAGACAGAGGAAGCACACCAGTCAGCTGGGGAAGTTCACTCCACTGCTGCAAGTACTCAGCAGGAGCACCAGGGAGTATATTTAGCTGAAGGGTGAGAGATCCGGGCTGCCCGACACTAGTTATGAGGCCCTGGGGCAGGGGTGTAACAATAGACCCTGCAAAGGATGCAGTGGGAGCAGGGCCCAGAAGCCACAGGGGGCCCCACTGTTCTGTGGAACTGACAACTAAGGGCTAGGAGAGAAAACATTTTCTGCTGTTTGCACAGTTGTTCTAATGACTGCATCTGCTCAGCCACTGATAAGCAAAGTTTTGCAGACAAATATTTGTAGACAGTCCCCATTCAGTGTTCAGCAGGCTCTTCTGTACAGCCTGTTCCACCCCCAGCCTTTCTACCCCTCCCCAAGTGCTGTGTCCTGTAGTGATGCTTGAAAAGTCTGGGCCCGGAGAAAAGGTGGGAGGGGGTCCATCCAAAGTTTCACAGGGGGGCCTGTGATTTCTAGTTACGCCCGTGCCCTGGGGCATTGCTTACTGTCATACCCATCCTCCTTTCAAGCTAGATCTGGTACGATCCATAATATTGATTGATTTTGACTTAACATTACAGTTTGGTGGCCAAATTGGGAAATCAAGTGGACAGAGCAAGAAATACACAAAGGGCCCATTTACACTTAAAAGCGCAAAATTAGCGCGGTAAAATCACTGTATACTCCTGCGATTCAGAGCAATTGCGATCAGCGCTTTTATAAGCACTGTATCGCGACCGCTCCTGAATAACAGCAAAATGCTACAGGGAACACGTTTTGCGATTGCTGCTAATCGCAAAACACCCAGCGGCAGTAAGATCACTGCTATGGGTTAATATTGCGCTAGCGCTTTGGCAATTAGCGGGAGTTACCCGCTAATCGCCCAATTGAGAACAGGCCCTAAAGCCACTTTCTACACTTTTGAAAACTACAATTAAAAAATTGTAATTGTAAATTGTAATTAAAAATTCAAAAAAAAAATTAGCAGCCAATTTACTGTATTTATTATTTAAATACTCTTTACAGATTTTGTGAGGCGTGTAGAATTTTAGGTATTTGTTTCTCTGACCCCATATACTTGGTATCTGTATACTGGAACTGCCATAGAGGTCAGACATGGTTTATGGAGTACGTGCTTTTGGACATAGTGGAGAGGAAACTTCAGTCACACAGGCCCATTTGCTATTAACTTTTCTCCTTTGAGATAATTTTTCATCTTCTATTTAGATTAACTTTCCAGCATTTTTCAACTGAAAAAGTATTGACAAGTTGGGGAAAAAGTACTGTCAAAATGATTTTGAGTATTGCTTGCTTTCTGGTAGCTTAAAGAGAACCTGAGGTGGGTTCTAAGAATCCTATTGGCACACAGAGGCTGGGTCTGCATATAATGCCCAGCCTCTGTTGCTATTCTGTCTCCCTCCAGCCCCCCTGCGCTCTGCTGGCCCCCATAAATCAAACGCCATGCTATCAACACGCAGCGTGTCACAAGCAGGCTGTTAAATAGTGGCTGGATAGTGTAATGGTTAAGGGCTCTGTCTCTGACACAGGAGACCAGGGTTCGAATCTCGGCTCTGCCTGTTCAGTAAGCCAGCACCAATTCAGTGGGAGACCTTGGGCCAGTCTCCCTAACACTGCTACTGCCTATAGAGCGCATCCTAGTGGCGGCAGCTCTGGCGCTTTGAGTCCGCCAGGAGAAAAGCGCAATATAAATGTTCTGTATACATCCATACTGTCACTCTCCACCGCTCCCCCACCTCCTCTATATCGCTGCTGCTCTGATTGGAGGGAAGGGACACAGGCGGGGAGTGACACTGTGGATGTAAACGGCTTGCCAGTGACACGCTGTGTGTCGCTAGTACGCCGGTTTAATTTATGGGGCCAGCAGAGCGCAGGGGGGTGGGGGGACCTGGGGGGAGACAGTAGAACAACAGAAGCTGGGCATTATATGCAGACCCAGCCTCTGTTTGCTAACAGGATTCTTTAGAACCCACCTCGGGTTCTCTTTAAAAAAAACATTTTATTGACAAGTTTAAAAATATCACCTAGGAGAAACCTCAGGAGAAAAAGTGAATTGCATATGAGCCACAGTCTCTATTAGGGCTCAGACACACTATAAGCGCTTTTCTGAGCACTTTTTGGCCTCCAGGGCTTTTTCTGAGAGTTTTTTTTTTTTTTTTTTTTTAAACGCTCCTATTGACTTGCATTCAAATTTCAGTAAATCTGGAAAGGTACATACCAGACAATGGCGGTTTGTCTTCTTTGCTTGCACAAGATTCTGGAAGCACATGTCACGGCTGAGCAAAAGTATAGGACTGTGCAGGAGTGGAGCCGCCCATCATCACAGGCGTAACTACAGGAGAGAACACCTGCGATTGGGGGGGGGGGGGGGGGTGGCTGGCCTTGAGCTGTGGGGGACTCCAAATACTAACCTTCCCTTTCTCCGATACAGGGGTCTATACTTCAGATCAGGTGTTTTTGTGGCTAAACTTGTTATGGGTGTGAAGAATGTTCATACTTGTTTTATGACCCTTGTAAGGTGGACCGTGAATGGCACCAAGGGGCGGCAAGGGAAGCGGTGTGGACATTGAGGGTGCCCCCATCAAAGTTTTGCTGGGGGGCCCCAATGAAATGTAATTACGCCACTGCCATGCATTGTAGATTGAAATTGCTTTGCCTTGCCTATACAAAAAAAGTTGAAGTGGGGGCAACTCATGATGGTGTACTACTAAGTGGGGCCACACACACACTGAAGACACCGCTAGGTACAGGAGGTAATTCTGTTGAAATTGCATAATTGCATCTAGGTCCACTTTTATTTAATACTAAAATCACCGTCCATCCTTCTCCAGTGACATGATTAGGTGCTTGTGCACAAATCCACAGCAGTGCATGTGCATCGGCAGCAAGCGCTCTGTGCACCAATGGCTCATGTGTAAAACCTAAGCTCTGGTGCGCAAGTCTGTGCAGATGCAAGCGCTCTGTGCACCAATGGCTCATGTGTAAAACCTAAGCTCTGGTGCGCAAGTCTGTGCAGATGCAAGCGCTCTGTGCACCAATTGCTCATTTTATAAAACATGAGCTCTGGTGAGCGAGTCTGTGCAGATGCAAGCCCTCTGTGCACTAATTGCTCATTTTATAAAACATGAGCTCTGGTGAGCGAGTCTGTGCAGATGCAAGCGCTCTGTGCACCAATTGCTCATTTTATAAAACATGAGCTCTGGTGCGCGAGTCTGTGCAGATGCAAGCGCTCTGTGCACCAATGGCTCATTTATAAAACATGATCTCTGGTGAGCGAGTCTGTGCAGATGCAAGCGCTCATTTTATAAGACATGATCTCTGGTGAGCGAGTCTGTGCAGATGCAAGCGCTCTGTGCACCAATGGCTCATTTATAAAACATGAGCTCTGGTGAGCGAGTCTATGCAGATGCAAGTTCTCTGTGCACCAATGGCTCATTTATAAAACATGAGCTCTGGTGAGCGAGTCTGTGCAGATGCAAGCGCTCTGTGCACCAATGGCTCATTTATAAAACATGAGCTCTGGTGAGCGAGTCTGTGATCTGTGCACCAATGGCTCATTTATAAAACATGAGCTCTGGTGAGCGAGTCTGTGCAGATGCAAGCGCTCTGTGCACCAGTGGCTCATTTATAAAACATGAGCTCTGGTGAGCGAGTCTGTGCAGATGCAAGCTCTCTGTGCACCAATGGCTCATTTATAAAACATGAGCTCTGGTGAGCGAGTCTGTGCAGATGTAAGCGCTCTGTGCACCAGTGGCTCATTTATAAAACATGAGCTCTGGTGAGCGAGTCTGTGCAGATGCAAGTTCTCTGTGCACCAATGGCTCATTTATAAAACATGAGCTCTGGTGAGCGAGTCTGTGCAGATGCAAGCGCTCTGTGCACCAATGGCTCATTTATAAAACATGAGCTCTGGTGAGCGAGTCTGTGCAGATGCAAGCGCTCTGTGCACCAATTGCTCATTTTATAAAACATGAGCTCTGGTGCGCGAGTCTGTGCAGATGCAAGTTCTCTGTGCACCAGTGGCTCATTTATAAAACATGAGCTCTGGTGAGCGAGTCTGTGCAGATGCAAGTTCTCTGTGCACCAGTGGCTCATTTATAAAACATGAGCTCTGGTGAGCGAGTCTGAGCAGATGCAAGTTCTCTGTGCACCAATGGCTCATTTATAAAACATGAGCTCTGGTGAGCGAGTCTGTGCAGATGCAAGTGCTCTGTGCACCAATGGCTCATTTATAAAACATGAGCTCTGGTGAGCGAGTCTGTGCAGATGCAAGCGCTCTGTGCACCAGTGGCTCATTTATAAAACATGAGCTCTGGTGAGCGAGTCTGTGCAGATGCAAGTTCTCTGTGCACCAATGGCTCATTTATAAGACATGAGCTCTGGTGAGCGAGTCTGTGCAGATGCAAGTTCTCTGTGCACCAATGGCTCATTTATAAAACATGAGCTCTGGTGAGCGAGTCTGTGCAGATGCAAGTTCTCTGTGCACCAATGGCTCAAATATAAAACATGAGCTCTGGTGAGCGAGTCTGTGCAGATGCAAGCGCTCTGTGCACCAATGGCTCAAATATAAAACATGAGCTCTGGTGAGCGAGTCTGTGCAGATGCAAGTTCTCTGTGCACCAATGGCTCATTTATAAAACATGAGCTCTGGTGAGCGAGTCTGTGCAGATGCAAGTTCTCTGTGCACCAATGGCTCATTTATAAAACATGAGCTCTGGTGAGTGAGTCTGTGCAGATGCAAGCGCTCTGTGCACCAGTGGCTCATTTATAAAACATGAGCTCTGGTGAGCGAGTCTGTGCAGATGCAAGCGCTCTGTGCACCAGTGGCTCATTTATAAAACATGAGCTCTGGTGAGCGAGTCTGTGCAGATGCAAGCGCTCTGTGCACCAATGGCTCATTTATAAAACATGAGCTCTGGTGAGCGAGTCTGTGCAGATGCAAGCGCTCTGTGCACCAATGGCTCATTTATAAAACATGAGCTCTGGTGAGCGAGTCTGTGCAGATGCAAGCGCTCTGTGCACCAGTGGCTCATTTATAAAACATGAGCTCTGGTGCGCGAGTCTGTGCAGATGCATGCATATGTAGAGTAGCCTGAAAATGGAACTCAGCAGCTGTGACCTTTTCCAGGCGCTGCAACAATAGGTTCAGCTAGAGCAGCAATATTGAAGTCTTTTATTTGCTTGATTTGTCCTGTTCTCAAGCTTCAAATTAAAATGTACGAACTGTAAAAAAATTGCTGCGTAATAAGAAATGATTGAACCATTTCAAGCTCGGAGTAGATTTAGGTGTTTTAATGCTGCAGCAGTTTAATTACAATTTTACCTGGCTAATAGGACTTTCTGTCTGCATTAAAGAGGAACGTTAACCAAGGATTGAACTTCATCCCAATCAGTAGCTGATACCCCCTTTCCCATGAGAAATATTTTCCTTTTCTCAAATAGATCATTAGGGACCTCTCTGTGGGTGATATTGTGGTGAAACCCCTCCCATAGTGTGATGTCAGGCTATGGCCCTGACAGTTTCTGTCTGTAAACCTTGTTGCATTGTGGGAATTATCAGCTTTTTCCAATTGCCAAGCAAGATAGATAGATGGATAGATAGATCAATAGTCTTTGGACTATCACATCACATCACATCAGATAAAAGTCTTTGGAAAATGAAAGATCACAGACCAATTTTACCCCCTTCCATGTAGTATGAGAGCCATACCTTCACAGTCTATTCTGTGGAGCTGAACTCCTCAACAGATAAAAATCTTTGCAAGATCCTGCACACAAAGATGCTGTACACATGCAACAGATCAGTATCAGCAAAAGATCAGTTCCTGCAAAAGATCTGTTAATGCAAAATGCATTAATAGTCTATAATATCTGCAGATCTCATACACACCTTGTTTAACGGACAATCATCTGCAGATCAGATCCACCAGGATGGATTTTCAGATCTGTAGATGATTGTCAGATATGCAGATGAATGTCTGTTAAACAAGGTGTGTATGAGACCTGCAGATATCATAGACTATGAATGCATTTTGCAGAAACTGTTTTTTTGCAGGAACTGATCTTTTGCATGTGTGCAGCATCTTGCAAGTATTTTTATATGATGGGGAGTTCAGCTCAATGGAATAGATGTAGAGTATGCTCTCATACTACATGGAAAGGGGTAAAATTGGTCTGTGATCTTTCATTTTCCAAAGACTTTTATCTGATGTGTGTACCCTCAGGTGAGAATGTTGATGAGCACAAGGCTGGAGATCATTATGTCAGGCTGATTGGGTTAAAATGGCAGACTTGACATGTTAAAAGGAGGGTAATGCTTGAAATCATTTATCTTCCATTGTTAACCATGGTGACCAGCAAAGAAACGCGTGCAGCCATCATTGCATTGCATAAAAATGGCTGCAAAGGCAAGGATATTGTGGCTACTAAGATTGCACCTAAATCAACAATTTATAGGATCATCAAGAACTTCAAGGAAAGCAGTTCAATTATTTTTAAGAAGGCTTCAGGGCGTCCAAGAAAGTCCAGCAAGCGCCAGGATCGTGTCCTGAAGAGAAACTGTCACGAAAATCTTAAAATTTAAAACACATACAAATAAGAAGTACATTTCTCCCAGAATAAAATGAGCCGAAAATTACTCTTCTCCTATGTTCCTGTCACTTACAGTAAGAAGTAGAAATCTGTCATTACCGACAGATTTTGGACTAGCCCATCTTCTCATGGGGGGGGTTCTCAGGGTTTTCTTTATTTTTAAAAGCACTTAGTGAATGGCAGTTGCTCCGTCCAACTGCCAAAATCGTGTACAGCGAGCAAGGAGGCTGGCCAGCATCTTTGTATAAATCTTTTTCAGGGAATGACTTAATGTAGAATAAAGGCCATGCTGAGAATCCCCTATGGAGAGATGGACTAGCCCAAAACCCGTGGGTAATGTCAGATTTCTACTACCTACTGTGAGTGACAGCAGCATAGGAGAAAAGGAATTTATGGCTCATTTTATTCAGGAAGAAACGTACTTCTTATTTGCATGTGTTTTAAATTTTTAAAATTTTTGTGACAGTTACTCTTAAAGAGCATTCAGCTGCGGGATCGGAGTGCAACCAGTGCATAGGTTACTCAGGAATGGCAGCAGGCGGGTGTAAGTGCATCTGCACGCACAGTGAGGCGAAGACTTTTGGAAGATGGCCTGGTGGCAAGAAGGGCAGCAAAGAAGCCACTTCTCTCCCCCCAAAAAATCAGGGACAGATCTTCTGCAGAAAGTATGGTGGATGGACTGCTAAGGACTGGGGCAAAGTCATATTCTCTGATGAAGGCCCTTTCCGATTGTTTGGGGCATCTGGAAAAAGGCTTGTCAGGAGAAGAAAAGGTGAGCGCTACCATCAGTCCTGTGTCATGCCAACAGTAAAGCATCCTGAGACCATTCATGTGTGGGATTGCTTCTCATCCAAGGGAGTGGGCTCACTCACAATTTTGCCAAAAACCACAGCCATGAATAAAGAATGGTAACAAAACACCCTCCAACAGCAACTTCTTCCAACAATCCAATAACGGTTTGGTGAAGAACAATGCATTTTCCAGCATGATGGAGCACCGTGTCATAAGGCAAAAATTATAACTAAGGGCTCGGGGACCAAAACATTGAAATTTTGGGTCCATGGCCTGGAAACTCCCCAGATCTTAATCCCATTGAGAACTTGTGGTCATTCCTCAAGAGGCGGGTGGACAAACAAAAAACAAATAATTCTGAGAAACTCAAAGAAGTGATTATGAAAGAATGGGTTGCTATCAGTCAGGATTTGGCCCAGAAGTTTGAGAGCATGCCCAGTCGAATTGCAGAGGTCCTGAAAAAGAAGGGCCAACACTGCAAATACTGACTCTTTGCATAAATCTCATGTGATTGTCAATAAAAGCCTTTGAAACGTAAGAAGTGCATATAATTATATTTCAGTGCATCACATAAACAACTGAAACAGAGATCTAAAAGCAGCTTAGCAGCAAACTTTGTGAAAACTAATAATTTTGACAGTCTCTAAACTTTTGGCCAGGAATATATAATATATATATTATAGTGTGTGACAACGGGCTAGGTCTGACATTACTTCGCCCGACAAACACACACGCGCTCACCTGGACACTTCGGGTTCTGGCCATTCCATATGCAAAGTGGCCAGTTAATATGGCCAATATGCAAAGAACCTTCTTGGTAAAATACATTTTAGGACTTTGGCCACCCAGAATGCAAAATTGAAGGCCTGGCCAAGTCCAGAGGAAGCCTTGCCCTGTAGTGGCAGCTGGAGGACCGGAGGATGTAGAAGGGGGGGCAAGGGGGACTTGGACAGCCGTCGTGGAGGAGGGGATCCTTGGTGATCAAACAACATGAACGAATTATAGATCAATCATTTTTTTGCTTTGATTTACTTTTTTTTACCCTCTACTACAATATTTCGTTATAGTTTACCATATTTAGGAAACAACCATGCAGATCAGCTTAAGTTTTTCCTATTTTGACATATTTTTATCATTATTGTTATTGTTGTGCCAATGAAAGATACTGCAGTGACATAAGAGTGTTGAAATTGTCCAGTCCATGGTTACCCTTAAGAACTGGGGTAATTTTCGGTCAGTGTCACTCTGACCTTGGATCTGTGACAGAAACAAAGGAGCAGTTTAGGGCAGAGATAAAAAAATGTTAAAAAAAAGAAATCCAAGCTAGAATGTCCTGAGGGTCATTCCTCCCCAACACACGTGCCTGGAGATTCGTGGCAAAAAACTGGCACACACTTCTATGTCACCTTGAATGGCCTAAACAACTTGGCAAAAGCTCTGCAAGTATTGGGCACTCTGCAGAAAACTTGACAGAAAGGTATTAAACAAATGGCCCAGTGTGTAGAAATGTAGGGCCTGTTTCCACTTCACGCTGATTCTGGATGCAGAAAAACTGACTCAAATTAATGCCCATGAGCCTGTTTCCACTAAACGCGATTTTTGTGATGCAGAACAATTATGGATGGCATGTTGCAGATTCCTGCATCATGCTTCTGTTTCCCAGACAATCATTGATAGCCTGTGCATCCAGAAATCTGGATCCAGAAAAACTGATGCAGAATGCAACGTGTTGGTGGAAATAGGCCTGTATAGATTGTCCATAGAGAATGCAGGCCAACAAAGTCTGTAACCTTCTAAAGGAGGGTCACAATATTTTGCTAATGTATTTCTATGTGTGTGGTGACATTTAGGAAGCGGACGTACTGAGTCTGCTTTGAAGGATTAATCCCAGGAAGGCCTCTGGTCCAGACGGGGTGTCATCGGCCTGTCTGAAATCCTGTGCAGACCAACTAGCCCCCGCCCTGACACCCATCTTCAACAGGTCCCTAGCAGAAGGAAATGTACCATCCTGCCTCAAAAGATCTCTGATTATCCCAGTTCCCAAAAAGCCAGGGAATACAGATCTCAACAACTTAAGGCCTGTAGCTCTTACTCCTGTAATTGCGAAGATCCTCAAACGCATCGTTCTCACCCTCCTGAAGCGCTCCACCGACACCCTCCTTGACCCACACCAATTCGCGTATAGGGCAAACAGATCTGTGGAGGATGCCATAAATGTCAGTTTGGCTTACATCACAGAGCACCTCGACAAACCGGACTCTTACACCAGGATCCTGTTCCTGGATTTTAGTTCCGCTTTCAATACCATCTGCCCGTTCATCCTGCTCGACAATCTCAGGCCGCTAGGAGTAGATCCCATTCTGCGTGCATGGGTCAGGGACTTCCTCTCCAACAGAACACAGCGAGTTAAGCTTGGCAACTGCTTCTCCCACGAAAGAACCACCAACGTAGGCGCTCCACAAGGGTGCATGCTGTCTCCTCTACTCTTTTCTCTGTATACGAACAACTGCACCACATCTGCAGATTCTGTGAAGGTCATTAAATTCGCAGACGACACAACTATCATAGGCCTTATTGACAACAAAGGGGAGCACACCTACCGAAGCGAGATCGAGAGGATTAGCAGTTGGTGCAAGGAGAACAAGCTTGTTCTCAATGCAACAAAAACTGTGGAGCTCACTATAGACTTCAGGAAGCACCCCCTTGTGCTCTCCCCTGTCCTCATCGATGATACTGTGGTCTCCAGCGTGTCCGATGTACGATTCCTTGGCACAACCATAACCAAGAACCTTAGGTGGGAGCAAAACACTTCCAAGATACAGAAGAAGGCCCAGCAGAGGCTATTCTTCTTGCGTCAACTAAAGAGATTCAGCATGCCGCGCGAACTGTTGACCAGCTTCTATACCGCTACCACGGAATCCAATCTCTGTTCCTCTGTCATAGTATGGTACACAGGCGCATCCGCCAAGGACAAGAACAAACTTCAAAGGGTAATTGACACTGCGGAGAAAATCATAGGATCACCCTTGCCTCCACTAGACCTCCTCCACATGGCGAGACTCGGGTCGAGGGCTTCCAAGATCTCTGGCGACCCCTCCCACCCGGGTAATCGCCACTTCGAGCTCATGCCAACAGGCCGACGTTACAGGACCATCTACGCCAGAACCAGCAAGCGCAGGAACACATTCTTCCCTCAAGCTGTTCTCCACCTGAACTCTATCACCTAGCCAGCACCCCGATCTCTGAACTCTCTCCACTCTGGGCAGTACTAGCCCACACTCTAGCTGCTAGTGCTCCCATGAGTGTTCCCTAGTATCTGCCAGAGCTCCCTGTTCACCAGTATCTGCATGTTGCTATACCTGTCTCATTGTAATTCTTGTTGGTCTTGTTCTGTCTGTCATGTAAAGATGCCATGTGTACCACAACCAATTCCAGGTGCGACAACTGCCGTACCTGGCGAATAAACTTGATTCTGATTCTTACTTTAACATCTAAGGCTGGGTTTAGCCTTAGATGTCAGCTTGTGGAACTAAAACGGCGCATGAGAGCGGAGTGAAAGCGCTGAAATGGTCGCATAGACTGGTGCTAGGCGACCCAGAGTACACAGAGCAGTGGAACTTTCCAGAAGCCCCGCGCGGCCTGTCAGACACTACAGCGCAGGCGCGGAGGGGCAGGGCAGGAGAGACTTAGCCGGAGGGAACTGGCTGTAGCCAGCCAGAGTGTGCCAGAAAGTGAGGCAGAGCGGAGCACAGAGAGAAGTCAGGAGGCGGTGGTAGGGAGCGGGAGAGGAGGCCACGAGAGGCCGCAACAGTCACCCCGGAGGATAAGAGGGGAACCGGCGGCCATGCAGTGACTACTGCAGAGCAAGTAAGAACAGCGGCAGCAGGCAAGACAGTGACCGGAGGCCGGAGGCGGCAGACACACACACCAAATCCGAGCTAGCCTGGAAAGACCGAGACTCCGGCAGTACAGATGAGTATGAGCCTGAGGACTAACTACAAGCCACAGTGTTGTGTTCAGATAGAAGCCAGTGTTCAGTGGAGGTTGCTGAGATAGGGAGATAGCAATCCGGATTACTGAAGAGGCCTAGGCTGTTCAAAAGTGGTGTTACTAGAGACTGCCTATGTGATAAAGCTTTAAAGGGATACTGTAGAGGGGTCGGGGGAAAATGAGTTAACCTTACCCGGGGCTTCTAATGGTCCCCCGCAGACATCCTGTGCCCACGCAGCCACTCACCGATGCTCTGGCCCCGCCTCCAGTTCACTTCTGGAATTTCAGACTTTAAAGTCTGAAAACCACTGCGCCTGCGTTGCCATGTCCTCGATCCTGCTGATGTCACCAGGAGTGTATAGCATAAGTCCAGTATGGTCTGTGCCTGCGCAGTGCACTCCTGGTGACATCAGCAGGATCGAGGACATGGCAACGCAGGCGCAGTGGTTTTCAGACTGTAAAGTCTGAAATTCTAGAAATGAACCGGAGGCGGGCCGGAGCATCGGTGAGTGGCTGCGCGGGCACAGGATGTCTGCGGGGGACCGTTAGAAGCCCCGGGTAAGTTCAACTCATTTTCCCCCGACCCCCCCCCCCCTACAGTATCCCTTTAAAGAAACATTGCGATACAAATTCAGTTGTGAATGCAAGATAGAGCTGCCCAGATAAAGTGAGAGAATCTGCTGCTGACTTTTTGAGTGTACAGGCCTTGCTGTCACTAAGAGACCTTCACAGCCTCCATAAGGATCCCCGCAGAGCTTACACAGCCCCACCGCTCGCATTGAGTGCTGGTGTAGAGACATTGTTCCTGTCAAGTCCGTCATCAAACCTAATTGAGTGTTGCTGCAGTCTCTGAAAAGAATAGAGATTTTATTTTATTTTTGATTGTCTCTAACCTCGCTGTTGGGACTCCCTCATGGGGGAGTCTCGAGGTTTTCTTTGCTTTTAAAGTGGACCTGAACTCAGAACCTCCTTTCTGCTCTAAAAGATACACAAAAGCATAATAACCTTTAAACAAAAACATTTCTTTGATACATCTGATACAAATCCTAAAATAAATCTGCACAGTTTCTACTTCTTGATTCATGGAAGCAGACATATTGTTTACAGCCTGTACTTTCAAATGGGCAGGGATGCTAACTAGGTAATCCAAAAGTTAAAATCACAATTACTTTTCTTGTTAATAAATGATCATTCTCCAATTTACCTGGCTCTTATTTGGTATACACAAAATTTGTTACGCAAAAAGGAAGTTGCAAGGCATGCTGGGTTGTCCTTTTTTACTACTCTACATCCCCCCTCAGACTTAACTAATGCAGCCTGATTGGCTGAAGCCTCTTCCCCCCCCCTGGTTTCCCCTCCCACACCTCTGTTCCTCTCTGATTGGCCAGTATGTTTCATGCTGAGACAATGCACTTTCTATAGTGGAGGCATACACAATCAGGCAGAGGAGAGTAATGCTACGTACACACATGCGACAACGATCGTTCGTTAAGAACGACGAACGAACTTTTAATTGATGAAAGAACGACCTAAGTAAAGATAGTTTTAAAATGTGTGTAACGATCTGATCGTTAGAACGAACGTTACATCACAGAAAGCAACTATTGCGCCTGCGCATAAAAATGAGAAGTTCCATGGAGAAATAGTGAAATGCGCATGTCAAGCCTAGTACGAACGATCGTTTCCAACGATGTACTACTTTTGCAAACGATCGTCGTTGGTTAAAATCCGCCGAGACAGAACTTTCTTTTGTAGCGATTTGGCTCGTTCGTCGTTTGCCTTAATAGTCGGTGGTTCGTTTTTTGTAACGATCGTCGTTGGTAAAGATCGGGGAACGATCGTTACAAACGACTATAGTCGCATGTGTGTACGCACCTTAAGGGAGGACATTACATCAGGATTGGCTTCAAAATAGCCACACAAACTGGGAAATGCTAAGGATTTTTCTCTAAAATCAAACCGTGGACAGTGCAATACATAAGTTATGTAAGTAGAGCAAGTATTTAGCTACTTATATATGTGGGGATTTTTTCTGAGATATGGCTGACGGCTCCTATTTAAATAAATACAGGGTGCATTTCTGTTATGTTTTCCTTGTGTCCTGTGCGAGAGTTCATGTCCACTTTAAAAGCATTTACTGAATGGCATTTGCTTGGTTCAATTTCTAAAATAGTGTGTGAGTAGGGAAAGTGGTCGGCATCCTTATAGGTCCTATCCAGGGTGAGCTTTAGTAAAGAGTAAAGGACAGCGGAAGCTAGAGGGATATGGAGGCTGCCGTGTTTGTTTCTTTTTAAGCAATACTAGGTGCCTGGCTGTCCTGCTACTCCTCTGCTTCGAGTACATTTAGCCATTGACCCTGAACAAGCATGCAGCAGATCAGGTGTTTCTGACATTACTGTCAGATCTGACAAGATTAGCTGCATGCTTGTTTCTAGTGTTATTCAGACACTACTGCAGCCAAACAGATCACCAGGGCTGCCAGGCAACTGTTATTGTTTGAGGCTACTTTCCCACCAAGATGTTGCGTTTTAGGGGACGTTATGGTCGCGTAACGTGCCCCTAACGCAACGCATGGTGGTGTTGAAGTTGGACGTCAGATTGAGACGCGTTATGCGGCTCTCAAAGCAGCCGCTCCAGGATAGTGATGGGAAGTCCAGATCTTTTTAAGGATTTGGATCATTTGAATCGGATCATTGAAAAGATCCGGATCTTTGAACCAAATCACTTGAATCATTTTTACTAGGGAAGCAGACTGGGTGAAATGACTAGCAGGACAGGACTTTCCCTGCACTGTACATTCTGTATGTTGCTGTTTCTTCCAGACAGACATCCACTGTGAACCGGATGATTCGACTCACAAAAAAGATCCGGATCAAATGAACGA
Source organism: Hyperolius riggenbachi (assembly GCF_040937935.1). Classification (NCBI taxonomy): domain Eukaryota; kingdom Metazoa; phylum Chordata; class Amphibia; order Anura; family Hyperoliidae; genus Hyperolius; species Hyperolius riggenbachi. Next base: position 60,254,565 of record NC_090655.1, read on the forward strand.
TTCGCTCATGATCCGGACAACATTACAGTCCCACCAGGAGTCACCACAGTGCAGTTAATATTAATTAGCCATGTGGCTGGCCGCGGAGGAGGAGGGGAGACCTCCTCCTCCAACATTACTGAGCATGTGCAAGCAGTCTAACGCTGCTTAGCCAAGTATAACTTACAGCATGCAGCACTTTGTTTAAACATGCTGCGTTACTATGTAACGCAACGTGTGCACTGTGAACAGCACATTGATTTTACAGTGCTGTGAGTTAGGCTGCGTTACTGGCTGCTGTAACGTGAGACTTTAACGTCCCACTGTAAAACCAGCCTAAAAGGAAATAAATATGGCAGCCTCCATATTCTTCTCACTTCAGTTGTCCTTTCAAGGAAATATTGAAAATATCCCCTGAGGAGATGGAATAGTCCAAAGCCTGTCAGTTTTTTCTTAACCAAAAGGCAGAGAAGCGATGATCTGTCAGATTTTAATTGCCTACTGTAAGCGACAGCAACTTTAAAGGGAAGGTTCAGGGAGGGGATTCAAAAAATAAAAATAAATTTCCACTTACCTGGGGCTTCCTCCAGCCCGTGGCAGGCAGGAGGTGCCCTCGCCGCCGCTCCGCAGGCTCCCGGTGGTCTCCGGTGCCCGACCCGACCTGGCCAGGCCGGCTGCCAGGTCGGGCTCCTCTGCGCTCCATTTCCTGGGACTTCTGCGTCCCACGACGGCGCGCTGACGTCATCGGACGTCCGCCGGGCTGTACTGCGCATGCGCAGAACTACTGCGCATGCGCAGTACAGCCCGGCGGACGTCCGATGACGTCATCGCGCCGTCGTGGGACGCAGAAGTCCCAGGAAATGGAGCGCAGAGGAGCCCGACCTGGCAGCCGGCCTGGCCAGGTCGGGTCGGGCACCGGAGACCACCGGGAGCCTGCGGAGCGGCGACGAGGGCACCTCCTGCCTGCCACGGGCTGGAGGAAGCCCCAGGTAAGTGGAAATTTATTTTTATTTTTTGAATCCCCTCCCTGAACCTTCCCTTTAAAGAGAAGTAATTTGTGGTGAATTGTACTTTGGGATAAATGTGCTTCTTATAAATCTGTATTTTCAATTTTACAATTTTTCACAATAGTGGTCCTTTAAGACAAATTATATATTTCTTGCTTTCCTAATCTCTGCTGTCATGTTATTCTAGACTGGTGGATTTTCACAGCCGTGATTTGGGATTCTATTTTGCTTGTACTTTCATATCAAGTCAGCAAGAGTTTGCGGTATGGGATTTTCCCCAACAGAGAACAGCTGCTGTTATAAGTTTCAAAATGAGCTCACTCTGAGGACAGGAAGTTAAAACTAAAAAGTTCACTTTTAGCCCAGAAGAGATTTTTTTTTTTTTTTTAAAGAAGAGTTTTGCATGAAGTTCCCTGGTTTGTGTTTCCATTTGCTACATACATGCATGCATCCCCCTGCCAGACACAAAAGCTGTAGCCACCTGCAAACACCCAGCGGTCCAAAGCCAAACTTCAGCTTCTGTAGGAAAGAAAACTCTGCAGCAGCTATTGGCAACAAGCTGGCACTTTCTGAAGTGAACTTCAAAGGCCTGACAGCCTCTTTTAGGTGCCAGAACAATGGAGAAGGTCACAGATTTCCAGCCAGCCACAGGAAGGTTTCCGTTGAGCAGAAGTGGTCAGACTAGCAGAAATATTCCTCTTGACCAAACCCACATTGTTAATCTTCCGTGCACAGTCCTTTTTGTCACATTTTTAGCTGTTGAAGTGTGACACAGGAGTTAAATCCTACCCAGCAAAAAAAATGGCATTAAGCAGGCACTTTACATGACTAGGTTGTTGCTGTGTTCATTAGGATTTTTTTTTACTTTAATTTTTTATTGGGTTTTTTATTTTATTTCATGGGTTTTTTGTTTTCAAAATAAAAGCAAAGTGACCTTTCTACAACAATCAACAAGTGAACAGAAGTTACATCAAGCACAATTCTGGGCTTTTAAAGCTGTCAGCCATACTATCTCAGAAAAACAAACACATAATGATATATACTATAAGTAGATAAATACTTACTCTAGTTACATAACATGTGTATTACACTGTCCAAATTTTGATTTTTAATGATTTTTCTATAGTAAAGTCCTTCTTAGGATTTTCCTTTATGTCTGTGTCTATCTTGAAGCCAATTCTGACATAATTTCCTCCCTAACTCTCTGTCTGTGTATCATTGCCCACCCCCTCCCAGTCTTCAGACATTCCCACCCAGCTCTACTGTAGAAAGTGCATCGTCTCAGCATGAGAAATATTGGACAATCAGAAAGGAACAGAGGTGTGGAAAGGCAAAACCGGGAGGTAAAGATGCTTCAGCCAATCAGGCTGCATTCGCTATGTCTGAGGGGAAAGTAAAGAAGAAAAAAAGAAAACCCAGCATGCCCTGCAACTTCCTTTATGCAGCAGATGTACCAAATAAGAGCCAGGGAAACCGGGGAATGATGTTTTATGGAGAAGAAAAGTATAGCCTGCCTTATTACTTGTTTACCAGATAAACATAAAGCATTGATTTTTTACTTTATGCCCGGCCGTTACACTTTAATCAACTGACTGGGATCAGCTGTTTACCTTGAAATAATCAAGTGATTTAATAATGTAAGTAATTCGCAGGGCCCTCCCCCTAGTGTTTCCAGTTTGATTATGCCATCTCACTGACACCATTCTTCAGGACTAGAACAGACTCTAAATGTTGTCTTAAAGGAATACTATCAAACTAAGTGTTCTAAAATGAATTATTATGTACCAATAATGTCTAAGTAGCTGTGTAAACCTTTTCCTACTTTTCATGTTAAATATCAGAGGCAAAAGCTGCAATTCATTGTGTGTAGATTTTAGCTACGTTTGGAATGTCTCATTTGCAAAGGTATAAATCTCTGCAGTATGACATGCTAAAAACAGTGTAATATTGAAGCAGAGTTATACGAAAAGCCTGTCAGGTTTCACACACATAATAAATGTTTATGTTGCACATAAGATACAGTGGGGTGTGAAAGTTTGGGACACCTTGTTAATCGTCATGATTTTCCTGTATTAATCGTTGGTTGTTACGATAAAAAATGACAGTTTTTCTTGGTAATTGTTTTTGCACCAATGGTTAGGATCCGGAGGACACCGACAGCATCCGCCCTTCCCACCAGTCCACGTCACTGCAGGCTCATAGTAAAGAGCGCTGGCAGCGTCCACTCACGCCGACAATACAATAGACACATAGCAACGAGGGCGGGACAGCAAAACTGTCTCACCCAATCAGAAGAGCACTGATGACGTGCGTTAGACAAAGGGACACAGCCCACACATGGTTGCTAGGAGCTGTGTAAAAAAAACATAGAATAGCCAACGCTGTCTGCCCATCAGCTATACTGCGGGGAAAAGCTCCCCTCTCAAAATAAAGGAACTAAAGACGCTCAATAGGCGGCAGATATGGGCAATCTCTCCCCCACGCTGATGTCATAAAAAGTTATACTGTACCAACAAAGGCCACTGCATCCCAAGGACATCCCATGTCAATACAAAAAGACAACATATATCAAAGTAAGTCATAGTCCCTATTTAGACCTTTTGGTGACCAAGTATACAGTTTTTTTATCCAATAATTCTCCCTAAGAGACAGTAATTTTTGATGGTCTCCCCCTCCGTGGATTTGGAACCCCCTCTATCACCTAGACCAGCGGTGGCGAACCTATGGCACGCGTGCCGGTCCCGGCACGTGTAGCCTAATCTGCTGGCATGCCACCGCTGCTTATGAACTGGCCGCAGCGTCTACTAGACGCCGCCGCACCAGTTCATAGACCGCAGCCCCGCAGTCTCCTGGGAGGCAGACCAGGGCTACGGCAAGATGGCTGCCGAAGCCCTGTACTGGAGACTATTTGTGTCTCCAGTACAGGGCTTCGGGCGCCATCTTCCCGTAGCCCTGCACTCTGCCTGTCAGCGGCAGCACGGGAGACTGCAGGAGGAACGTCCGGGGGAGATGCGCGCCTGAGCCCAGCCGAGAGAGAAGATTTCTGTCAGGTGAGTACATTACTTTTTTTGCAGGTGAAATGCGGCCCACTGTGTTATTTTCTGGTAAAATGTTTTGTCACATTGTGTTTATGTCCTGTGACATGCTGCCCACTATGTTTGTTTTCTGGTGAAATGTGGCCCACTGCGTTTGTTTTCTGGTGAAATGGTGCCCGCTGCGTTTGTTTTCTGGTGAAATGCTGCCCGCTGCGTTTGTTTTCTGGTGAAATGTGGCCCACTCAGGGGAGGACTGGCCAGGGGGGAAGGGGGGAGATTTCCCCCCAAGCTGCCTCTCATTTAATGATTTAGGGCTGGTACAGGGTCTGCAGCATTCAGGTTTTTGTATAAGGCAATGTGAAGCACGAGGCTGGCTGAGGGAAATAAAAGTGCAATTACAGAGCAATTAGAGGATGGGTAAGCTGGTAAATGTACACAGCAAGATGCAGAGCAGAGGCTTGCCTGGAGGGTCCATAAAAAAAAACTCTGTCTGCTCTCTCACCATCATAGATCCCAAGTTCCCAACTGTCCCTTTTTTGAAGGGACAGTCCCTCTTTGGACATAAGTGTGTGGGGTGAGCCTTGGGGAATTAAGGTGGCCATCCATCTGTTGACTCAGCGATCAAGTAACTGATTTAATAATTGCTATGGAATAGGATGAAAATCGGTGCTGCCACAAGCATGCTTAATCAACGATTTGACAGATTTCAGGCGGAAATTGGTCGAATCTGAGTTGCTAGAAAATCTCAAATTTGTTCCCCCTAAATGTATTATGTGACCCTCGCTGCCTGTGCATTTATACTTTACCTGTCATGCTGTCCTGCAAGTGTCCTTGCTGTATTTCTGCATGTGCGCCCAATGTGACTACCGGCATATAGCATGTGGGGTGCATATGTGACACCATTTGGACTGTTTTCCCCCCCGGCCAAAAGGTCCCAGTCCTCCCCTGGGCCCACTGCGTTTGTTATCTGGTGAAATGCTGCCCGCTGCGTTTGTTTTCTGGTGAAATGCTGCCCGCTGCGTTTCTTTTCTGGTGAAATGCTACCCTCTGCGTTTCTTTTCTGGTGAAATGCTACCCTCTGCGTTTGTTTTCTGGTGAAATGCTACCCTCTGCATTTGTTTTCTGGTGAAATGTGGCCCATTGCGTTTGTTTTCTGGTGAAATGTGGCCCATTGCGTTTGTTTTCTGGTGAAATGCTGCCCACTGCGTTTGTTTTCTGGTGAAATGTGGCCCACTGCGTTTGTTTTCTGGTGAAATGCTGCCCGCTGCGTTTGTTTTCTGGTGAAATGCTGCCCGCTGCGTTTCTTTTCTGGTGAAATGCTACCCTCTGCGTTTGTTTTCTGGTGAAATGTGGCCCATTGCGTTTGTTTTCTGGTGAAATGTGGCCCATTGCGTTTGTTTTCTGGTGAAATGTGGCCCACTGTTTGTTTTCTGGTGAAATGCTGCCCGCTGCGTTTGTTTTCTGGTGAAATGCTGCCCACTGCGTTTGTTTTCTGGTGAAATGTGGCCCGCTGCGTTTGTTATCTGGTGAAATGCTGCCCGCTGCCTTTGTTTTCTGGTGAAATGCTGCCCGCTGCGTTTCTTTTCTGGTGAAATGCTACCCTCTGCGTTTCTTTTCTGGTGAAATGCTACCCTCTGCGTTTGTTTTCTGGTGAAATGCTACCCTCTGCATTTGTTTTCTGGTGAAATGTGGCCCATTGCGTTTGTTTTCTGGTGAAATGCTGCCCACTGCGTTTGTTTTCTGGTGAAATGCTGCCCACTGCGTTTGTTTTCTGGTGAAATGTGGCCCACTGCGTTTGTTTTCTGGTGAAATGCTGCCCGCTGCGTTTGTTTTCTGGTGAAATGCTGCCCGCTGCGTTTCTTTTCTGGTGAAATGCTACCCTCTGCGTTTGTTTTCTGGTGAAATGTGGCCCATTGCGTTTGTTTTCTGGTGAAATGTGGCCCACTGTTTGTTTTCTGGTGAAATGCTGCCCGCTGCGTTTGTTTTCTGGTGAAATGCTGCCCACTGCGTTTGTTTTCTGGTGAAATGCGGCCCGCTGCGTTTGTTTTCTGGTGAAATGTTGCCCGCTGCGTTTGTTTTCTGGTGAAATGCTGCCCGCTGCGTTTGTTTTCTGGTGAAATGCGGCCCGCTGCATTTGTTTTCTGGTGAAATGCTGCCCGCTGCGTTTGTTTTCTGGTGAAATGCTGCCCGCTGCGTTTGTTTTCTGGTGAAATGTGGCCCACTGCGTTTGTTTTCTGGTGAAATGTGGCCCACATTGCATGATTTTCTGCTGAAATGTTGCACACATTGCGTTTATTTTCTGGTGTCTGGGGTAACTGTTGCTGCATTTATTATTAAGGGCTCATTCACACTACAGAACGTATGCACGAATGCGATTTCATGCATGCGCTGCCAACGCACAGTGATCGCACGGAATGCACGTTGTGGTGCGCTAAAGCGTGGACGTCGGCAGCTGTACCCATTGGGGAAACGTATGCGTTGTGCGTTAAAATGTTCCCAGATGCGTTACAATGTAACGCATGGGAACGCACACCTGTAGTGTGAATGGTAACATGGAAGTCTATTGACTTTCATGTTACCATATGAATCTTACATTATGTGCGTTGCGTCAAAACTGACAGCGCAGCACATAGTGTGAATGAGCCCTTAATGGTCATAGTTGGCTATATTTTCTGCTTTGGGGTTACGGCGGGTATGAATAGCATCATACAGTTTCTGCACACCCATGATGCGAATCCTCGTTTCACCACATCATGGTGGAAACACTGCTTTCTTATGCCTCTCTGTTGCATCATTATGTTAGCTCCGCCCATACAATATCATGGCCACGCCCATTTTCCAGCGCGGCGCAAGCCCCCCCCATTGGCACTCGGATATAAATAAGTCGATGTTAGGTCGCAGTTTGGGCACTCGGCCTCTGAAAGGTTAGCCATCACTGACCTACACCCTAAGCTGAGATAAATGATGACCCATAGTACAAAAATGTTGTGAAACCGATAACTTCCATAGTCCACAGGGACATTTTAGTAGGTAAACTACAAACTTTGATTCACAAGTATACAGTCCCCTAATTTTGAACCTAGTACCTCTACTGGGACGATGGATGTCGGTAGTCTATATACGGCTATCCCTCATGACGGAGGTTTAGAAGCAGTTGATTTTCATTTGATGTTACATGCTGATTTTGACAACAAACAGAGGAAATTTTTGTTAAAGTTGTTGGAGTTCATTTTGAGGAACAATTTTTTGTTTTAATTTACCTTTTACGTACAACGCAGGGGCATGCGATGGGCTCGAACGTGGCCCCCTCCTATGCCAACCTTTTTATGAGACTATGAGGAGGCATTTGTCTACTCTAGTGCCCTTTTTTGTAAACCTGCGTTGCTATGGCTATATTGATGACATTTTTGTGCTGTGGAGGGGGCCGCGTTCGAGCCTAGATGCCTTTGTCGACGAGTTAGGGCCGGTTCACACTTGCGGTTCTCTGCCAAACGGTCCGGATGACCTGACTGGATCCGGACCGGATCCGGATCGGAACCGTACGGTTCTGATCCGGATCCGGTCAGGTTGCATCAGGTGTTCATCAGGATGCGATCCGGATCCGTTTGGCAAAAGATAGTAGAAACCGAATAAAAAAGTTGGGGTCTGGGAGGTCAGCAGAAGGTGGACCTGTGGAATCAGGCCCTCCGCTGTTTAGCACTCACCTCCACCTCCGACATACATCTCCAGCACGTTTAAAGTCACTGCTGCTCCACTCCAAAATGCTTGCCCATGTGTCCCCATCCAAAATCGCCGCTACAATACGCATAGGAAGTGGGGTAGAACATCCGGATTTTTAGCCAGTGTGTTGTGCGCTCTCCGGTTCTCATTGGTTTGTATTGGCCGGATGGTGCAGTCCGGCTCCGCTCCGGATACGGCTGCCGGAGGAGCCGGACCAAAAAATAGCGCATGTTGGGTCTTATGCCGGAGTCCGGATCCGGTCTGGATCCGGTCCGGACGAAACGGACGCATGTGAACGGACGCATAGGCTTTCATTGCTATGCCGTGCGTCCGTTCCGTCCGTTCTGCATGCGGTTCGGCTCCGGCACGGCGATTCCGGACGGCGACCGCTAATGTGAACCGGGCCTTACACATGAAATGTCCTGCAATTGAACTGACAGTCCATTGTGACCTAATGAAGGTTAGTTTCCTTGATGTATGGGTAATGAAGAGAGAGGGACGCCTGTCCACTGTCCATGTTAAAAAAAACAGATAGAAACTCCATTCGCCATTTTTCCAGTTTTCACCCTCCCCATGTACGTTTTAACATACCAAAGGGACAGTTTAAAATGGGTGGAGAGGATTGTAGAAGATGTTGTTGTGCGACACCAGAGATTGGAAGAGATGAAGTCCAAGTTTATTGCCCGGGGTTATCCTATTTCCTGTCTACATCAGAATTTTAGATTAAAACAGGGGGGTAGGTTGCTTTCACATCAAGGTGGTTTATGATTGGTGATTACAGAGATAATTCCTTGTGTTACTACCTACAATGTACTGTCTGAGAAAATTGGCCATATTATCAACAAACATTGGCCAATACTCAGACAGGGCTTACCTCAAGTTAGAAAATTTCTACGATTGGCTCCTTTTGTCTTTCAAGAGGTCACCCTCACTGAGAGACAAACTAGTGAGAAATGATTTGGGTCAGTCTATGACTGACGAGGTGAAAAGAAATGGGACATACCCCTGTATGGGCTGTCACCTCTGTAGTTATATTGTGAAGGGCGATACGTTCACTCACCCCAGTAGAGGTACTAAGGTTCAAAATTAGGGGACTGTATACTTGTGGCTCAAAGTTTGTAGTTTACCTACTAAAACGTCCCTGTAGACTATGTTTTGTTGGTAAGACCACTCAAGCACTGGCGTAACTATAGGGCCTGCAGCCCCTGCTCCCGCTCGGGGCCGTTTTGTGGGAGCTGGAGGGGTGGCAGCATGAGGGGAAAGCCTTGGCCACAGTCAGCGACTCAGCAGGGAGAGGGGAAGTTTCCCCCCCCCCCCCTCTCCCTCACCTCGGGGCTCTCCCCTCTGCGCTCCCCTCCAGCTTAAGTTACAGTGTGGGCAGCGGGCAGATGCATACCGTCCGTGCGTTCCACCGCATACTCCTCGCTCTAGCGTCTGTTGTCACTTCCGGGAGTGACGTCATCAAATGCTAGAGCGAGGAGTATGCGGTGAAACGCACGGAAGGTATGTATCTGCCCCCCCCCCTGCCCACACTCCAGCCCCCACAAAACGGCCCCGAGCGGGCCCCAGGGAGAGGGGGGGGGGCCCCGCTCTGAAATTCTGCAGGGGGGCCCGGTGGGGCCTAGTTACGCCCCTGCACTCAAGCATTAAGGGATAGATTATCCTCTCACAAATCTCACATTAGAAATCAGAATCGGGAGTTATCGGTTTCAGAACATTTCTGTACTAAGGGTCATCGTTTATCTCAGCTTAGCGTCCAGGTGATAGAGGGGGTTCCAAATCCACGGAGGGGGGGGGGGGTGTGACGGTTCCGAGACCACAGAGCCCAGAGACTCAGTGTATAGCGGCAGATTAAACAAAACCCGACTGGCGGGGCATTTATTGGTCACACAGTTCACACCAAAAGTTCACAATATTACTATATAATCCACAAGGGAGTGTCACAGATTCCCCCTACCAAGCAGTCACAATTCCCAGCTTCGCAGGCAAAGCAACATAAGTCCCAAAGTTCCAGTAACTCCACCAATAGGTGTCCAAGAGGTGCACAACAGATCCCAACAGTCCCAATAGATGCAGTTCTCATTAGTCCCAATATCCAGTAGACATCCGACAAGTCTACACGACCAGATGCAGGTGAGATACACCAGTCCTCAGTCCAGGGCCTCAGGTTACTAAGTTCAGCAAACCCTCTCTGGGTCCTAGCCGCATGCGGAATTCTCCTGGCTCACAACAGATCAAGTGAGCTGCTCTCCCTTCCCCAGACACAATCCAACTCCCTTCCATGAGGTACAAGCATGATACCAGCTCTGCTCTGAGGTGCCTAGCTGTCTGCCTCCTGCTGAGAGCCAGCCACTGAGCAGCCTAGATAGTGAATGGCTTTATGCTGATAAGGTGTATCTCTGATGTCTCCAGAGCATGGGGGAAAGGTGAGTTTTCTATGGGACAACAAATACAGTACTGTACATTAAGGTAGCCATACACTGGTCGATTTGCCATCAGATTTGACCAACAGATAGACCCCTCTCTGATCGAATCTGATCAAAGAGGGATCGTATGGCTACCTTTACTGCAAACAGATTGTGAACCGATTTCAGCCTGAAACCGCTCACAATCTGTTGTGGTGGTGGTGGTGGTGCTGCCGCCGCTCCCCCCGCCCGCATGCCCGCATACATTACCTTCTCCGCCGGTGCGACTCCAGTCCCCAGGTCTCCGCTGTTTTCTCCGCTCTGGTCTCCAGGTCCGGCATGCTTTACTTCTTCCTGCCCGGCAAGAAGTTTAAACAGTAGAGCGCCCTCTACTGTTTAAACTTCCTGCCGGGCAGGAGGAACTGAAGCATGCCGGAGACCAGCGCGGACACGGAGCAGCGGTGACCGGGGGTAGTCGCGCCGGCGGAGCAGGTAATGTATTGCCGCTCTATTGTGTCGGTCGTCGGCACTCGAACGCCGCTAGCGACGCGCTCCCTACCCGCGGGCGATCTACGGTAATTTTCCGCACTGAGCGATCGACGGGATCGGACGAAATGGATCGAAATTCGGTGTGTAGCGCGAACGAATGGCAGCAGATTCGATCCCAGTGATCAAATCTGCTGTCGAAACGGCGGCAAATCGGGCCAGTGTATGGCCAGCTTTAGAGTCTGCAGTCCTAATCCAATCATCCATTGTCACGGGGCATCAATAATTACTGTCTATTAGGGAGAATTATTGGATTAAAAAACTGGATACTTTGTCACCAAAAATTCTAAATAGGGACTATGACTTAACTACCTTAATTTGATTTATTTTGTTATATGTTGTCTTTTTGAATTGACAGGGGATGTCCTTGGGATGCAGTGGCATTTGTTGGTACAGTATAACTTTTTATGACATCAGAGTGGGGGACAGATTGCCCAGATCTGCCGCCTATTGAGCATTGTTAGTTCCTTTATTTTGAGCGGGGAGCTTTTCCCCGCAGTATATCTGATGGGCAGACAGCGTCAGCTATTCTGTGTTTTTGTTTACACAGCTCCTTGCAACCATGTGTGGGCTGTGTCACTTTGTCTAATGCATGTCATCGGCGCACTTCTTGTATTGCCGGCGTGAGCGGACGCTGTCGGTGCTCTTTACGATGAACCTGCGGTGACGTGGACTGCTGGGAAAGGCGGACGCTGTCTGCGTCCTCCGGATTTATTTGCGGCGGTATGACACGCCCTCCCTCAGTGATTCACGGCGTCATGACCTGCCCCCTTTTGCCAGTCTTAGGGGATTTTGAGCGGATGCTGTCGGGGCTCTTTTGATTGGAACGCCTTATTGCCCAGGGATTGCAATTGGTCGGCGCTTATGCGTGAGGGAGATGGGGACAGTCTGCCTCCTCATTGCTGATTGGTGCACACCTTCGGAGGCCGGTTCTGATTGGTTGATGCTAGCTGGAGAGAACGGGTATCCAGTTCTCTGTGATTTACACGGGGATACGAGAGGTGAGTGTTCTCGAAATATGTTTGTGTGCACCTGGATGTTTCCGTACATTATTTTTTGCCACCTTGGTGTGTTTATGTGCCTGAAATCGCTGCTGCTCCCTCTGACATTCTCTGATTGGTGGATAATGTCTTATACATATGCATTTATGGTAATGTCGCAGTTCTCTATGTGGTCCTCTTATTTCCTATATAAGTGTTTTTAAGCGGATGTGAATTTAGTGTGGGTCTGTGGTGGTTTGAGGAAGGGCCAAGCAGTCCGAAACGTCACCTTGCACTTACCCACTACCTGTTTTAAACATGTTTTAATAGATTGATAATAAAGACGGACCATTTGATGGTGCAGATCGTGTGGAGTTATTAGTTAAATATATCATGTAGGAGACACACGCAGTGATATTTGAGAAGTGAAATGAAGTATATTGGATTTACAGAAAGTGTGCAATAATGGTTTAAACAAAATTAGGCAGGTGCATAAATATGGGCACCACAAAAAAAGAAATGAAATCAATATTTAGTAGATCCTCCTTTTACAGAAATTACAGCCTCTAAACGCTTCCTGTAGGTTCCAATGAGAGTCTGGATTCTGGTTGAAGGTATTTTGGACCATTCCTCTTTACAAACATCTCTAGTTCATTCAGGTTTGATGGCTTCCAAGCATGGACAGCTCTCTTGAACTCACACCACGGATTTTCATTTATATTCAGGTCTGAGGACTGAGATGGCCATTCCAGAACGTTGTACTTGTTCCTCTGCATGAATGCCTTAGTGGATTTTGAGCAGTGTTTAGGGTCGTTGTCTTCTTGAAAGATCCAGCCTTTGCTCAGCTTCAGCTTTGTCACAGATTCCTGGACATTGGTCTCCAGAATCTGCTGATACTGAGTGGAATCTATTCGTCCCTCAACTTTGACAAGATTCCCAGTCCCTGCACTGGCCACACAGCATGATGGAACCACCACCATATGTTACTGTAAGTAGCGGGTGTTTTTCTTGGAATGCTGTGTTCTTTTTCCTCCATGCATAACACCCCCTTTTATGCCCAAATAACTCATCAGTCCACAGCACCTTATTCCAAAATGAAGCTGGCTTGTCCAAATGTGCTTTAGTATACCACAAGTGGCTCTGTTTGTGCTGTGGGCTTCCTCTGCCTCACTCTCCCATACAGCCTCTCCTTGTGTAAAGTGCGCCGAATGGTTGAACAATGCACAGTGACTCCATCTGCAGCAAAATTATGTTGTAGGACTTTGGTGCTGGTCTGTGGGTTGACTCTGACTGTTTTCACAATTTGTCACTTCTGTCTATCCGAGATTTTTCTTGGTCTGCTACTTCGAGACTTAACGTGAACTGAGCCTATGATCTTCCACTTCCTCAATATGTTTCTAACTGTGGAAACAGGCAACTGAAATATCAGAGAGAGCTTTCTGTATCCTTCCCCTAAACCAGTGCTGTCCAACTGGCGGCCCGCGGGCCGCATCCGGCCCGCCAGGCCTCCTGTTGCGGCCCGCTCCTCTCCCCGGGATGCAGGCATGGCGTGCGCTATGGGCGCCATGCCTGCTCCCTCTTGTGTGGCCTCTCCTGTGTCCCCGCTGCCTCACAGCTCACTAGCTCAGACCTCACAGATCGCGGCGACTGAGGCTAACAGAGTGCGCATATTACTCGCACGGAGTACGTCACATGCGGAAGGGAAATCAGTCACTTCCGCATGTGACGTTCTGCCACGCGGGTGTTATGCGCGCGCTCTGCTTGTTTCAGTCGCCGCGATCTGTGAGATCTGAGCCAGTGAGCTGTGAGGCAGCGGCAGCGGGGCACAGGAGAGAGGTAACGGGCGAGGCAATGGGGGAACACCTGTCACTCTCACTGGGGGGCACCTGTCACTCTCACTGGGGCGCACCTGTCGCTCTCACTGGGGGGCACCTGTCACTCTCTTACTGGGGGGCACCTGTCACTGTCTTACTGGTGGGCACCTGTCACTCTCTAACTTGGGGGGCACCTGTCACTCTCTAACTTGGGGGGCACCTGTCACTATCTAACTGGGGGGGCACCTGTCACTCTAACTTGGGGGGCCCCTGTCACTCTCTTACTGGGGGGCACCTGTCACTCTCTAACTGGGGGGCATCTGTCACTCTCTAACTTGGGGGGCACCTGTCACTATCTAACTGGGGGGGCCACCTGTCACTCTAACTTGGGGGGCACCTGTCACTCTCTAACTGGGGGGCACCTGTCACTCTCTAACTTGGGGGGCACCTGTCACTATCTAACTGGGGGGGGCACCTGTCACTCTCTAACTGGGGGGGGCACCTGTCACTCTCTAACTGGGGGGGGCACCTGTCACTCTCTAACTGGGGGGGCACCTGTCACTATCTAACTGGGGGGCACCTGTCACTATCTAACTGGGGGGACACCTGTCACTTACTGGGGGGGCACCTGTCACTATCTCTGCCTATTTATGTGAAATGCTCTCTATTTATGTGCCTCATGACTGCTGAATTTGTCGTGTTGGGGGCCTCATGATTGCTGAATTTGTCTTGTTGGGGGCCTCATGATTTGTTGGGGGCATCACGATTGCTGAATTTGTCTTGTTGGGGGCCTCAAGATTGCTGAATTTGCCTTGTTGGGGGCCTCATGATTGCTGAATTTGTCTTGTTGGGGGCCTCATGATTGCTGAATTTGTCTTGTTGGGGGCCTCATGATTGCTGAATTTGTCTTCTTGGGGGCCTCATGATTACTGAATTTGTCTTGTTGGGGGTCACATGATTGCGAACTGCGAGACTATGGAAAAGCTGAATCATCATCATGAGACAATAGCATTAAACCTTGGATTTTCCATAATGTTCATGTATGAGTTAAAACGTTTGTATGTAGTTTACATTGCTGTTGCCACTTTGCGATAGGTAAGTGACTTTTGGGTTGCAGTTTGGGCACTCGGCCTCCAAAAGGTTCACCACCACTGTCCTAATCTAATGTCCCACATTGCTAATTTCATGTAAATTTGTCTCCACCCGTGGCCACACCCACATTCTGGTCCATGGCCACACCCATTTTTTGCGTGCCGCTCTACTCGCAACGGAACCCCCATGGTTTTTGGCGCGCCGTGTACGCCACGCAACTTCACCAAAATCTTAAATTGCATTTTGTGGAATGTGCTGCCAATCTAATTGTCCTTTAATTGCATTTTTTTCCTGAGGGGCGGGGGGGGGGGGGGGGGGGGGTTGCGGCTTTAGCAAGAGCCTTCGGCCCTCCACCATGGGGTCTGAAAAAAAAATGGCCCTCCATGCCCATGAAGTTGGACAGCACTGCCCTAAACCATGATGGTGAACAATCTTTGTTTTCATGTAATTTGAGAGTTGTTTTGAGACCCCCATTTTGCTACTCTTCAGAGAAAACTAAAAGAGGAGGGGAACTTACCAAGCCAATTTGAGTTTCAATAATTAGTTCTAAAGATTTTGGAATCAATAAAATGACAACAGTGGCCAAATTTATGCACCTGCCTCATTTTATTTAAACAATTATTGTGCACTTTCTGTTAATCCAATAAACTTAATTTCGCTTCTCACACATCACTGTGTGTATGTCTCCTATATGATATATTTAACTGACATTTTTTTATTGTAACAAGCAATGATTTATACAGGAAAATCACGACGATTAACAAGGTTGCCTAAACTTTTGCACCTCACTGTACATTTCCTCTGCTCTCTGCAGAGAGCTCAGCCAGAGACTGCCAGAGCTTTCTCTCTCCCACACAGGGTTAACAGATGAAGTGTGAGGGAATCCCCCCTCCCCTCATGGTTCAATCTGCCATCAGATTTGCCATCAGAAAAATGTGAAAGTAATTAGATAACAGTAAACAAAGAGATCAGCATTCAAATGTATGCATCAGTACTTAGCAGCGCTTCCCAAACATTTCCTGTCTCAGTTGAAAAAAAACATGTTAAACAATAGTGTTGTTTCTTTAAATAAGAAGACCAATGGTGGGAGCAAGGGACTTTTCCAGAATTTTGTTCATTAGGATCCTTTTAATGTGGGTTATTGAGCTGTGGAATCCATTCTTCCACTGTGTGTAACTGGCTTCCTCTGCTGTACCCAGATTTATATAAAGCATCCACTGATTAACAGAATGTTTTATATATGTGATGTACACAGTTTCTTCGTGTACCATTCGCAATTTGGATCTTGCTCCTTCCTCCTGTAGTGTCAGTTCTGCTGTCTCAAGGAACGTGAATTATACTTAGTCTTTCTTGCCAATAAAGTTTCTTTAGACAACCCTTTGGAAATCCTGCTCTCTCTGTATCAGATACATATTTGGCCAGCTACTTCTATGGAATGTTTAAAGGAAACTTGAAGTGGGGTTGGGCGAGGGGGACTTTCCTCAGGGTTGGGGAACCTATGGATGGCCTAGAGGTTCTCCACATCCTCCTACAGGCCACCATTCCAGGGCACAGTCCCTCAATAGCTATTCAACAAACGGTTTCTTTAGGCTGTGCTTCCACGCTGCACATGCACAGAAGAACGAAGCCACTCGTGTATTTAGGAGAAAAGCCATGCACCAGTGGCTTCTTTCTACTGGGCATGCGTAGACCTTACTTGCACATGTGAACCTCCAGAGGCTTCTGTGATCCTTCTTGAGCCCACCGCTGATCACCAAGACCCGCTTCTTCTTCATGGCCACACTCTCACCTGTGTATGAGTCCAGACGCATTTCACAGGTGCACTGATGGTCCACTCAAGCACAGTAGCTTGGAGCCACTTGTGCGTAGAGAAAAACAAAAAGAGTGTCTCCATTCTACTGAGAAGGCATTTCCAGTCTTGCAGCTGCACTCATACGGACGGGAGTGCGGCTGCATGATCCTATTCCACAAGTGCTGGGCAAATAGGTTCAAAGGGTTCCAGCGCTGGAACGGCAAGCTCAAGGGGACAGGTCAAAGCTTCCCTCTACTGAGGTATGTAACTTTTTTCCTAGTTTGCCTTCAGATACAGTTTTTAAGGTACCAGGATAATCTGATCACTAGGGGTACTGGAAAAATCCCATATAGATGAAAGCCTGCTACAACATTAAACCTTATGAGAGTTTATCTATGAAACCTATGAGGGGACTGTGGATGGAAAGAAGACCTACATTCACATCTCATCACCCTACATGATGGGGAAGAGGAAGCTGCTCTGATAGCTTGAGATGGACCAGCCCAGGCATAAGAAGACATAGACAACCTGGAAAATCAAGTGCAGCCCTCATCTGAAGATATGACTTCACTAGCACCTTCATCATGACAAAGAACAGCAGCTGATATTTACTGTGTGTCTGTTGCCTAGATCCAGCTATCCTCCAGCAGTTCCAGCTCCACGAGGCTCACATTAGGTTGCTTGTGTGCATGCACTTGCTGCATAACATTAGTCTATGGGAGCTAGGACCAGCCAGATCTAGACAGCAGCAACATGGCTGTAGCTTCCAGCAGGTGCTGGCAAGAAGAAGAGGTTGCTCATATGTTCATAACAAACACATCGAGGCACATTTCACACTTGCTTGCATGCATACATTCATTTATATATGTAAGTGTATATGTGCTGATGTGTGAATATGAACAGGCAGATGTAAGTGTAAATAAATGTGCCTGCTCCTGCCCTGACCTCCAACCACCTCTTCCTGCTCTGCGGAGCTGGGCGACGCCATGCAGCAGTGTTGTCTCTGGCAGTGAGGTGGGGCGGAGGAGCTAGTTTGATTGCCTAGCTGCTCATCTAGAGGTCAGTTATAGGCAGTGCAGAAGACAACTTTGCTGTCAGCTCCCTTCTCTCTTGCTGCTGAGTTACTGGACAAGCAGCAGCACCTTCAAAATGAAAGGGTACAATGCGAGCCCCTAGCACTGGGTAGTACTCATTCAATCGCCTAGCTGGCCAATGTAAAAAAAACTGCCCGGCCATGGACAGGAAAGAGGACCAAGGAATATGATTTTGGCTGCCATATTTTATTAGTTTGCTCAAGTTCTTCTGGAGCTAGAGTGTGATAACAGCTGCAATGTTAAGATATTATACAAAACTATAGGAGCAGCAATTACAGTATTGTAGTGTCTTTGTTGCTTTGCATTTTATTCTGTATATTGGGGCTTTTTTTTTTTTTTTTTTTTTTTTTTTTTTTTAGCACACTGGCACCAATAACTGCTGACCCAATGCCACCTTATCTTCTGCACATGTAACCAAATGAGAATGTCCACACAAGCAGTTGTTTGATGGTTGTGTGTTAGCTGCCTCCTGGGACTTTTACTTGCGAAGGGGCACCGCTCCATGGCCGCCTCTGTTCCTGCGGCATCCCCCAACATGGTATTGTCATCAGGGGCAAACGCAGGATTTTTAAGGGGGGGGTTCCTGAAAGGTCCAGAAGCACGTATGTCCCGAGTGCTTCCGAATACAGGTGGCTCCATACTGCCCATGCACAAAAGTGCGCTGGCGTATTACGGAGCTGCCTATCTTTGGAAGTACTCAAGGACACTAGTGTTTCTGAGGGCTTCTGGTAGCAGCAAATGTGAACGGGGTACAGCGCTGGAACAACTCCCCAAGAGAGGAACAGGAGATAGACTTAGTTTGGACAATTCAGTGGAATATGCTACATAGTTTCACATAGCGCAAGCGATACCCATATGATGCAGGGATATATGCATCTGCGGAAGATGTCGGCGCTACATAAATACTAAATAATAATATTTTGCCTCACCAGGATTGCACTTTTATTTAGCTTTCCTGTAAGACAAGAACACACAGTAAGCTCTAGGGGAAGAGGGAAACAAAGGTGAATGAGGGAGGGCTGGTGCACACCAAGAGTGCTTCTGAGCGTTTTTCAAATCAACAGTGATTTGAAAAGCGCTTGGCTAATGTTACCCTATGTGGGTGTTCCCACAGCAGCATTGTGATTTTTTCAAAATCGCAGGTATACTGCATGTAGCATGTTTTTGAGCAATTCATTCAAAAATCGCTCTGAAAATCACTTCACAAAATCACACTCACAAATTGCTACCCATTGCTATTGTCATTTTGGCGTTGCACTAGCCCAGAGAGAGGAGTGGAGAAATTGAGAATAGCCTGAGATGGAGCAGAGAACTTATCTGTATTGAAGTCCCACATCACACAGGCTACTTGCCTGTAATCGGACTCCTGTCCCTGTCAGTCTCTCACACAAGTCAGAAAGAAGCCCTCCTGGAGTCTAGGGACTGTCAAAAACTTTTCAGCTTGTTATCCACACCTTATCCACACATGCAGTCATTATAACAATGGGGAGAGACCAGACAGATGTTTGCCCACGGACCCTGAGTCCAGGCAAGCTCTGCATCATGCTGTGCATATTTACCAGCTTGCCTGCACTCTAATTTCATCATGTCTGACACTTCTGTGCTGTGGAGAGTCCAGGACTCCATAATCAACATTCTCTCACTGCAGGCTGCATCTTGTGGGGGAAGCTAGGCTGCCTCTCTCATTCTATTAGCTGGAGGGAGGCACCAGAAGTAAGAAGGGAGGGAGAATGAGGCTGTTTATATTATGCGGGCTTCCCTGGCTGAATACACAGCTCAGTGCAGGGGGGAGGTTCCAGACACCCGGAATAGCCCCCTGAGTTCGCCAGTGGTCATTGTATATGTGGCACATAAGGGAGTGGCATGGCATGTGGGGCTTTTCCAGCACTTCCACTCCCTGTCTGCACCAATCCAGTTGCAGGGGACCATGTCGCATCAGAGAAAACTGGTTCCAAAAAGAGATAAACACATTAAGAGCCCTTTTCCACTGAAAATGGTGATCTCTCTCTCTATTCTATATCCTGCTCTTCTTTCTTTTCTTTTTTTCCACCATGTGTTTTTGGTGCTGTTTTTGTGTGATTGTTTTCATGGTGCGATTGGCATTTTTTTTTTTTTTTTTTTTTTTTTACAGCAAAAAATTTAAATCACAAGAAACTCAACTAGCACCATGTTTGGCATATGGTGTTATTGCAATCCCTTTACCTTTACTACAAAATAAAGGAAAAGTGCAACATGCTCTACATTTGCGATTTGGGGAAAAATCAAATTGCATTAATGGATTACCATTGGTGCCCTTGTAAGAGGAAATTTGAGACAAGTACATGTGTTCTGAAAATTACTGCATTACAAGGTTGACCGAATATTTGGTAGCTAGCCCTGACTTGTACTGAGCTCTGGACAACCTGTACCCGTTTACTTACCCAACTTAGGCACACTATTCATTTGTTACCTCTTGTTCTTGACTTATTACATTGCTGCTGTCCAGGGGCATTGCTAGTCCTATTTTAGGGTGGCCTGTGCCCCCAACATGTCCTGGGGTACCCCCAATCTATTTCTAGTGGTGCCCCGGCAGCCCCGCTGTAGCCCCCCTGGCCTAGCAGCGTCAGACCTCGATCAGCTGGCGACCACTAGTGCGGGTGCTAGGACCTAGCAGACACTAATGATATGCAGAAGTGACATCATTTCCGCATATACAGCGTGGTGCGCCCACTCTAACTGATTGGGTCGCCCGCTGATCGAGGTCTGATGCTGCTGCTGGCTGTCAGGTGAGGGGGGCGCCTGTCCCTCACTACCTAACTGGGGGTCCCTGTCACTACCTAACCTGGAGGTCCCTGCTGTCTATTGATTCTGAACTGTACTGGTTGTTTATATTATTGTGCCTAGGCAGGTTCATGATGATTGGCGACTATGGTGTCTGCTTGTTATCGCGGTTCTACTTATGGTTTGGTTTTCACTTGTAAATAGTGCAATGATCTTTAATAAACATTATTTGGTCTTCTGTATGTTCCTGCAAAAGGGATCAGCTATCACCTGTAGTGATGGTCATTTTTAGGAGAGCTCATGGAGAAGCATGTGATCAGTTTGGTCAGGTGATAGATATGTATATCTCTAATTTGCTAGACATGATCGTGTGCTAAAGTAGGATCACAGCAAATCAGAGCTGTGTTCATTTATCAGCTGATCAAACACATCACATGCTTCTCCATGCATTCTCCTAGACATGACCATCACTAATCACCAGTGTGTGCAACCTATTACAGCATTGCCATTGCCAGGGACATGTGGCCTATCCAACTGCTTGGACTGCTGAGGACAGGAGAGGGAGGGGCGAAGCGTGAGGGAGGCACAAGACAGTACATATGAAGACAGTCTCTTGAGGTAAATTTGGCAGGAAGACCGCTATATCACCACGCGTCGCAAAGCGTCGTTTGCGTAATCGCTCATCTGTACCCACGTCGCAAGACCATAGAAACTATTCCTGGTCACTTAAACCGCCCGTCGTCAGAAAAATCACCGTAAAAACTGATTAGTGGGTGTGACAATCCAGCCCCGCGATCCCGTCGAGATCTACTCCCGTTAGCGTACGCAGGAAGTACGGGCGCAGACGGACAACGAAGACCAGTTGCTGGATCGTCAGAGGGTGTAAGAAAAGGCGACAGAGCGTGCCAATCCCGTCTAATCTGCTCCCGTTAGCATACGCAGGAAGTACGGTGAACAGACTGATCATAAGGATTGGTCGTGCAGCTGCCGACAATATGTAATGGGACAAACATCCACCAATCCCGTATTACTAGGCCACTGTTGCCATGCAGATCTCATGCACTAGAGACTACTGGAAGCAAATTCACTGTGTGCGTAGTAAACGGTTAAGATCGGTTGGAGGTGCCCATACATGTACAATTCTGATTGTATGTACAATCTGTAAACAAAAAAAAAATATCGATTTCGCGCTGGAAATCAGGTAAATACACTGCCACCACTCTTTCAGTTCAGTAGAGAGGAAAGAGACTCCCGCTATCATAATACGGTAGCCAGCCCAATCACGTTCGACATGCTCCAGTCACCGTTCGGGGAATAGTCACTTCCGACGGCTTAAAGACTGTGAGCAATGTGACGTTAAAGAAAGGTTACTGGGTCCCTATATGATGCAATCTTGAATTGTATTTACAATCGAGAAACGAAAGTTATCGATTTTGCACAGGAAATCTGGTACTAGCTAATCCTAGAAGGAAGAAACGGTTATTTACAACCTAGCTAGCAAATCAACAATTTATAAGCAAATCATAAAACAATGCGGTAGTATGACTGACTCTTCAGAGGGCAGATTCGTTATAGCAGCAATCAGATGACCAGAACAGGCACACGACTAAACGATAAAAAATCATTAGTTTATTTTTAAACTACGTACACACAGCTTACTTTAGAACAGTTTGGTTTGATAGAGAGTAGAGATGAAAAGAAACAGAATGTCTGGATATATAGTTCAAATACCGGTATTGGTAGTCCATGCGGCAATCGCAAGTCTTTGGCGTAAAGTCCAAGATGGCGGTTTTGGGCCCGTGTCCTGCGGGCTGGTCGATTTGATGTTACTTCGACGTCAAATGAAAGGTGAAGGACCCAGAGCTTTCTGGGCTCTCTGTGGTTATAGCCCCCACTCCAGCAAGGAGGGGTTAGGGGGCGTGGATCACACACCTCTTTGGAACAGGAGATCTGCCCGCCCCTCGCATGAACACAAAAATATACCTGACTCATGATTGGTGTGCTAATCTTAAAACCATACAAGTTATGTTAAATCTAGTAAAATTTTTAGGTTTGTGTGAGAAAACGCGGAAAAGCCGCCGCGTGTACTAGCAGCAAGGCGGCTGATTCCGCGTTCAACGCGGCGGTCTGCACGCGGAAGCGTGCATCTAGTCACATGGCGGAACGCGGAAAAGCCGCCGCATGTATTGATAGCGAGGCGGCTGGTTCCGCGTCCAGCGCGGCGGTTTGCACGCAGCAGCTGGGGTGGCTGAGCCTGTTAGTGCACATAGGTTTAGGAATACGCGCGCTGAGAGGCAGAACTTTTATGATGGCCAAGGGGGAATCAGCTGACCAGGCCGGTCAGCTGACCTCAGAGCTGGTAACCATTGGTTGATCACTTTAGGGCGGCGCCAGAGAGCACTACTCTTTATTTGGTTGCTGCTGGCCACTCTCAGGTTGTCTGCCGTTGTGGTCACTGCGTCGAAGCACTCAGACCTTAGTCAGATCCTACAGTGTGTTTGAACCAGGAGGACCTGGGAATTCACACTGAGCCAGATTACTTGTGTTATTATTCTGTTATACTTCAGACTAGTTCCAGGGTGTAGAGACCACGGACCTCACACCCAAGACTAGGCATTGTTTGATATTTGTTATGACCTGTTGCTTTCCTGACTATCTCTCTGCTTTCTGATTCGGTACCACGCATATCTGATATACCGTTGCCAAACCCTGCCTGCCCTGGATACCGAATCAGCCTTCTGTCTTTTGTACTTTGTCTGTCCGTGTGTTGCCGACCTGGCTTGACCGACCTCGAGAGCTATCTCTCTCCACTAAAGAGATATAGTCTCCAGATCACTCAGTGACATCCACCTCCAGGTGTCACTCACTCTCTGGTCCTTCCTACCTTCAGCCTGACTCCACCCCTGGGAGAGTCTCAGGCTGCTGGAAGGTTTCTGTATTCTCTATAGCAGTACTTCCTGTACTGCCTAGGGGAGTGATGGCTAACCTTGGCACTCCAGCTGTGCTGGAACTACAAGTCCCATGAGGCATTGCAATACTCTGCCTCTCCAAGTTATGCTTAGAGCTGTCAGAGGCATGATGGGATTTGTAGTTTTGTCACAGCTGGAGTGCCAAGGTTGGCCATCACTGGCCTAGGGCCACCTGCTCTTCAGGTGGGTTACTCAAAGTCATACTGTTAAACCAAACACTCACTATATACCTATTTAGAGGTGTCCAGAGGTTAGCACTATATCTGTATTATTGGTGATTCTGCAGATCATCCATAATCAGGTATAGATCTGTATTCTTGGTGATACTGCAGATCACCAATAATCAGATTCTCTCTGCGAGCTGACACCGATCGTTACAGTTACTAGCTAATCCTAGAAGGAAGAAACGGTTATTTACAACCTAGCTAGCAAATCAACAATTTATAAGCAAATCATAAAACAATGCGGTAGTATGACTGACTCTTCAGAGGGCAGATTCGTTATAGCAGCAATCAGATGACCAGAACAGGCACACGACTAAACGATAAAAAATCATTAGTTTATTTTTAAACTACATACACACAGCTTACTTTAGAACAGTTTGGTTTGATAGAGAGTAGAGATGAAAAGAAACAGAATGTCTGGATATATAGTTCAAATACCGGTATTGGTAGTCCATGCGGCAATCGCAAGTCTTTGGCGTAAAGTCCAAGATGGCGGTTTTGGGCCCGTGTCCTGCGGGCTGGTCGATTTGATGTTACTTCGACGTCAAATGAAAGGTGAAGGACCCAGAGCTTTCTGGGCTCTCTGTGGTTATAGCCCCCACTCCAGCAAGGAGGGGTTAGGGGGCGTGGATCACACACCTCTTTGGAACAGGAGATCTGCCCGCCCCTCGCATGAACACAAAAATATACCTGACTCATGATTGGTGTGCTAATCTTAAAACCATACAAGTTATGTTAAATCTAGTGAAATTTTTAGGTTTGTGTGAGAAAACGCGGAAAAGCCGCCGCGTGTACTAGCAGCAAGGCGGCTGATTCCGCGTCCAACGCGGCGGTCTGCACGCGGAAGCGTGCATCTAGTGACATGGCGGAACGCGGAAAAGCCGCCGCATGTATTGATAGCGAGGCGGCTGGTTCCGCGTCCAGCGCGGCGGTTTGCACGCAGCAGCTGGGGTGGCTGAGCCTGTTAGTGCACATAGGTTTAGGAATACGCGCGCTGAGAGGCAGAACTTTTATGATGGCCAAGGGGGAATCAGCTGACCAGGCCGGTCAGCTGACCTCAGAGCTGGTAACCATTGGTTGATCACTTTAGGGCGGCGCCAGAGAGCACTACTCTTTATTTGGTTGCTGCTGGCCACTCTCAGGTTGTCTGCCGTTGTGGTCACTGCGTCGAAGCACTCAGACCTTAGTCAGATCCTACAGTGTGTTTGAACCAGGAGGACCTGGGAATTCACACTGAGCCAGATTACTTGTGTTATTATTCTGTTATACTTCAGACTAGTTCCAGGGTGTAGAGACCACGGACCTCACACCCAAGACTAGGCATTGTTTGATATTTGTTATGACCTGTTGCTTTCCTGACTATCTCTCTGCTTTCTGATTCGGTACCACGCATATCTGATATACCGTTGCCAAACCCTGCCTGCCCTGGATACCGAATCAGCCTTCTGTCTTTTGTACTTTGTCTGTCCGTGTGTTGCCGACCTGGCTTGACCGACCTCGAGAGCTATCTCTCTCCACTAAAGAGATATAGTCTCCAGATCACTCAGTGACATCCACCTCCAGGTGTCACTCACTCTCTGGTCCTTCCTACCTTCAGCCTGACTCCACCCCTGGGAGAGTCTCAGGCTGCTGGAAGGTTTCTGTATTCTCTATAGCAGTACTTCCTGTACTGC
This sequence comes from Hyperolius riggenbachi, assembly GCF_040937935.1. Lineage (NCBI taxonomy): Eukaryota > Metazoa > Chordata > Amphibia > Anura > Hyperoliidae > Hyperolius > Hyperolius riggenbachi. The sequence continues at coordinate 60,279,655 of NC_090655.1, forward strand.
CTAGGGGAGTGATGGCTAACCTTGGCACTCCAGCTGTGCTGGAACTACAAGTCCCATGAGGCATTGCAATACTCTGCCTCTCCAAGTTATGCTTAGAGCTGTCAGAGGCATGATGGGATTTGTAGTTTTGTCACAGCTGGAGTGCCAAGGTTAGCCATCACTGGCCTAGGGCCACCTGCTCTTCAGGTGGGTTACTCAAAGTCATACTGTTAAACCAAACACTCACTATATACCTATTTAAAGGTGTCCAGAGGTTAGCACTATATCTGTATTATTGGTGATTCTGCAGATCATCCATAATCAGGTATAGATCTGTATTCTTGGTGATACTGCAGATCACCAATAATCAGATTCTCTCTGCGAGCTGACACCGATCGTTACAGTTTGTCAGAATTTATCAAGAATGTTAAAACCAAACTTGGGGGATCAGACCCCTGGGGTATTAGAGGGTTATTTTAAAACAATCTTACGCTAGATCTGGCAGCCCGATTGGTCCGTAAACCTGTCAGAACCAGCGCCCTGCGGAATCCCACAACCTGTGCAGATTTCATGGGCAGGGAGATCTGCTATGCCAGGAATTATGAAGGAAATATGGAGAACATATGAAGGACACAGCAGGTCAGCTGCTTCCAGAGAGAAACTGATAAGATCTGGGCATTTGCTAGTTCTGTGTGGAGGTGAGAATGCTAGAGACACCATTCTGCCAGAAACTTGGGATTTATGATTGATGTCAGCCTTATCTGTGATGGATGGGCTGTATAACCCCCAGCAAGGCTAGGTGACAAATTCCACACTTGGAGAGAAGCTATGTAATTAGCCAGTGTTTGTTAGCAGCCAGAGAGTAAGAGAAAAAAAGTGGATTTTAAACCAACAAATGTCAGTTTGGTTGGTTTGCGAAGAAACTGGCGTTCGTAACTCCATGACACATTCGATATGTCATATCGACGGCGTCACAGTGGGTACGTGCCTTTAGTAAATGTACATGTGGAAAGGGATACTTAAGAGGTTCCTGAGATAATATTGCCTGTAACGGGGGGGGGGGGGGGGGAGTTCTTGCTAAGCACAAGTTTTCATAAGGGGTACATATCAAAATAGTGTTGATAAACACTGCTCTAATATAGGGTTTGCATAGGTAGTCTGGTGCTTATCTCTCTGTTCCTTTTAACCCTAATTCAAATTCTGTTTCATATTTCCAACTCTGACCTCTCTGCTTAACCACTTGCCGACCCCCCACAGCCCATGGGCGGCGGCAAAGTGGATCCCCTAAGGACCGCAATACGCCTTAAGGCGGTGCGTCCTTTTCCTTAGCCGGGGGAGCGATCGCGTCATTGATGACGCGCGCTTCCCCCGGCAACTGGCTCCGCCCACCCGCCGTAACATCTCGACGGCCATACGGAAGCGCCGGCGGGATGTTAACCCCGCGATCGCCGATACAAAGTGTATAATACACTTTGTAATTTATACAAAGTGTATTATACAGGCTGCCTCCTGCCCTGGTGGTCCCAGTGTCGGAGGGACCACCAGGGCAGGCTGCAGCCACCCTAGTCTGCACCCAAACACACTGATCTGCCCCCCCCCGCCCACTGATCGCCCACAGCACCCCTCAGACCCCCCCCCCCCCTGCCCACCCCCCAGACCCCTGTTTGCACCTAATCACCCCCCTAATAACCCATCAATCACTCCCTGTCACTATCTGTCAACGCTATTTTTTTTTATCTCCCCCCTGCCCCCTCCTGATCACCCCCCGACCCCTCAGATTCTCCCCAGGACCCCCCCCCCCCCAGTCCCCCCCCCTGTGTACTGTATGCATCTATCCCCCCTGATAACCTGTCAATCACCCATCAATCACCCATCAATCACCCCCTGTCACTGCCACCCATCAATCAGCCCCTAACCTGCCCCTTGCGGGCAATCTGATCACCCACCCACACCAATAGATCGCCCGCAGATCCGACATCAGATCACCTCCCAAATCCATTGTTTACATCTATTCTCTCCTCTAAACACCCACTAATTACCCATCAATCACCCCCTATCACCACCTGTCACTGTTACCTATCAGATCAGACCCTAATCTGCCCCTTGCGGGCACCCAATCACCCGCCCACACGCTCAGATTGCCCTCAGACCCCCCCTCCCCCCCTTATCAATTCGCCAGTGCATTAATTACATCTGTTCTTCCCTGTAATAACCCACTGATCACCTGTCAATCACCTGCCAATCACCTATCACCCATCAATCACCCCCTGTCACCCCCTGTCACTGCCACCCATCAATCAGCCCCTAACCTGCCCCTTGCGGGCAATTTGATCACCCACCCACACCAATAGATCGCCCACAGATCCGACATCAGATCACCTCCCAAATCCATTGTTTACATCTATTCTCTCCTCTAAACACCCACTAATTACCCATCAATCACCCCCTATCACCACCTGTCACTTTTACCTATCAGATCAGACCCTAATCAGCCCCTTGCGGGCACCCAATCACCCGCCAACACGCTCAGATTGCCCTCTGACCCCCCCTTAGCAATTCGCCAGTGCATTAATTACATCTGTTCTTCCCTGTAATAACCCACTGATCACCTGTCAATCACCTGCCAATCACCTATCACCCATCAATCACCCCCTGTCACTGCCACCCATCAATCAGCCCCTAACCTGCCCCTTGCGGGCAATCTGATCACCCACCCACACCATCCGATCGCCTGCAGACCCGCAGTCAGATCACCTCCCAAGTGCATTGCATCTGTTCTCTCCTCTAAACACCCACTAATTACCCATCAATCACCCCCTGTCACTGCTACCCATCAGATTAGACCCCCATCTGCCCCTAGGGCACCCAATCACCCGCCCACACCCTCAGACCCCAGCCCTGATCACCTCGCCATTGCATTACTTGCATCTATTCCCCCCACTTATCACACCTTGAGACACCCATCAATCACCTCCTGTCACTACCTGTCACCCCCTAGCACACCTACCCATCAGATCAGGCCCTAATTTGCCCCGTGTGGGCTCCTGATCACTCGGCCAAACCCTCAGATACGACTCAGACCCCCTTCCGATCACCTCCCCAGTGCATTGAGTGCATCTATTTTCCCCTCTAATCACCCCCTGAGACACCCATCAATCACCTCCTGTCACCCCCTAGCACTCCTATCCATCAGATCAGGCCCAATACAACCTGTCATCTAAAAGGCCACCCTGCTTATGACCGGTTCCACAAAATTCGGCCCCTCATAGACCACCTGTCATCAAAATTTGCAGATGCTTATACCCCTGAACAGTCATTTTGAGACATTTGGTTTCCAGACTACTCACGGTTTTGGGCCCGTAAAATGCCAGGGCGGTATAGGAACCCCACAAGTGACCCCATTTTAGAAAAAAGACACCCCGAGGTATTCTGTTAGGTGTATGACGAGTTCATAGAAGATTTTATTTTTTGTCAAAAGTTAGAGGAAATTGATTTTTATTGGGTTTTTTTCACAAAGTGTCATTTTTCACTAACTTGTGACTAAAAATAAAATCTTCGATGACCTCGCCATACACCTAATGGAATACCTTGGGGTGTCTTCTTTCTAAAATGGGGTCACTTGTGGGGTTCCTATACTGCCCTGGCATTTTAGGGGCCCTAAACCGTGAGGAGTAGTCTAGAAAACAAATGCCTCAAAATGACCTGTGAATAGGACGTTGGGCCCCTTAGCGCACCTAGGCTGCAAAAAAAGTGTCACACATGTGGTATCGCCGTACTCAGGAGAAGTAGTATAATGTGTTTTGGGGTGTATTTTTACACATACCCATGCTGGGTGGGAAAAATCTCTCTGTAAATGGACAATTGTGTGTAAAAAAAATCAAACAATTGTCATGTACAGAGATATTTCTACCACCCAGCATGGGTATGTGTAAAAATACACCACAAAACACATTATACTACTTCTCCTGAGTACGGCGGTACCACATGGGTGGCACTTTTTTACACCCTAAGTGCGCTAAGGGGCCCAAAGTCCAATGAGTACCTTTAGGATTTCACAGGTCATTTTGCGACATTTGGTTTCAAGACTACTCCTCACGGTTTAGGGCCCCTAAAATGCCAGGGCAGTATAGGAACCCCACAAATGACCCCATTCTAGAAAGGAGACACCCAAAGGTATTCCGTTAGGAGTATGGTGAGTTCATAGAAGATTTTATTTTTTGTCACAAGTTAGCGGAATATGACACTTTGTGAAGAAAAACAATTCAAATCAATTTCCGCTAACTTGTGGCAAAAAATAAAATCTTCTATGAACTCACCATACTCCTAACGGAATACCTTGGGGTGTCTTCTTTGTAAAATGGGGTCATTAGTGGGGTTCCTACACTGCCCTGGCATTTAAGGGGCCCTAAACCGTGAGGAGTAGTCTTGAAACAAAAATGACCTGTGAAATCCTAAAGGTACTCATTGGACTTTGGGCCCTTTAGCGCAGTTAGGGTGCAAAAAAGTGCCACACATGTTGTATTGCCGTACTCGGGAGAAGTAGTATAATGTGCTTTGGGGTGTATTTTTACACATACCCATGCTGGGTGGGAGAGATACCTCTGTAAATGACAATCTTTTGATTTTTTTACACACAATTGTCCATTTACAGAGTTATTTCTCCCACCCAGCATGGGTATGTGTAAAAATACACCCCAAAACACATTGTACTACTTCTCCCGAGTACGGCGATACCACATGTGTGGCACTTTTTTGCACCCTAACTGCGCTAAAGGGCCCAAAGTCCAATGAGTACCTTTAGGATTTTACAGGTCATTTTGCGGAATTTGATTTCCAGACTACTCCTCATGGTTTAGGGCCCCTAAAATGCCAGGGCAGTATAGGAACCCCACAAATGACCCCATTTTAGAAAGAAGATACCCAAAGGTATTCCGTTAGGAGTATGGTGAGTTCATAGAAGTTTTTATTTTTTTGTCACAAGTTAGCGGAAATTGATTTTAATTGTTTTTTTTTCACAAAGTGTCATGTTCCGCTAACTTGTGACAAAAAATAAAATCTTCTATGAACTCACCATACTCCTAACGGAATACCTTGGGGTGTCTTCTTTCTAAAATGGGGTCATTTGTGGGGTTCCTATAATGCCCTGGCATTTTAGGGGCTGTAAACCATGAGGAGTAGTCTTGAAACCAAATGTCGCAAAATGACCTGTGAAATCCTAAAGGTACTCATTGGACTTTGGGCCCTTTAGCGCAGTTAGGGTGCAAAAAAGTGCCACACATGTGGTATCGCCGTACTCAGGAGAAGTAGTATAATGTGTTTTGTGGTGTATTTTTACACATACCCATGTTGGGTGGGAGAAATAACTCTGTAAATGGACAATTGTGTGTAAAAAAAATGAAAACATTGTCATTTACAGAGATATTTCTCCCACCCAGCATGGGTATGTGTAAAAATACACCCTAAAACACATTATAGTACTTCTACTGAGTATGGCAATACCACATGTGTGGCACTTTTTTGCAGCCTAACTGAGCTAAGGGGTCCAAAGTCCAATGAGCACCTTTAGGCTTTACAGGGGTGCTTACAATTTAGCACCCCCCAAAATGTCAGGACAGTAAACACACCCCACAAATGACCCCATTTTGGAAAGTAGACACTTCAAGGTATTCAGAGAGGGGCATGGTGAGTCCGTGGCAGATTTCATTTTTTTTTTTGTCGCAAGTTAGCAGAAATGGAAACTTTTTTTTTTTTTTGTCATTAAGTGTCATTTTCCGCTTACTTGTGACAAAAAATAATATCTTCTATGAACTCACTATGCCTCTCAGTTAATACTTTGGGATGTCTTCTTTCCAAAATGGGGTCATTTGGGGGGTATTTATACTATCCTGGAATTCTAGCCCCTCATGAAACATGACAGGGGGTCAGAAAAGTCATAGATGCTTGAAAATGGGAAAATTCACTTTTTGCACCATAGTTTGTAAACGCTATAACTTTTACCCAAACCAATAAATATACACTGAATGGGGTTTTTTTTTATCAAAAACATGTTTGTCCACATTTTTCGCGCTGCATGTATACATAAATTTTACTTTATTTGAAAAATGTCAGCACAGAAAGTTAAAAAAATCATTTTTTTGCCAAAATTCATGTCTTTTTTGATGAATATAATAAAAAGTAAAAATCGCAGGAGCAATCAAATAGTACCAAAAGAAACCTTTATTAGTGACAAGAAAAGGAGCCAAAATTCATTTAGGTGGTAGGTTGTATGAGCGAGCAATAAACCGTGAAAGCTGCAGTGGTCTGAATGGGGAAAAAGTGCCTGGTCCTTAAAGGGAAGGTCCAAGCAAAAAAAAAAAAATGAGTTTCAATTACCTGGGACTTCTACCAGCCCCATGAAGCCATCCTGTGCCCTCGTAGTCACTCACTGCTGCTCCAGTCCCCCGCTGGCAGCTTTCTGACCTCGGAGGTCTGGGCCACATTGCATACATTTTTACACATTCCCGCTAGTGCAGGAACAGTAATGCATACATTTTTACGCGTTAGTGGCGCAACGTGTAAATTTTTGTTCCTGCACTAGCTGGAATGCGTAAAAATGTATGCAATGTGGCCCTGACCTCCGAGGTCAGAAAGCTGCCAGCGGGGGACTGGAGCAGCAGTGAGTGACTACGAGGGCACAGGATGGCTACATGGGGCTGGTAGAAGTCCCAGGTAATTGAAACTCATTTTTTTTTTTTGCTTGGACCTTCCCTTTAAGGGGTAGAAAGACTGTGGTCCTCAAGTGGTTAATGTAATCCCCTTCCTGACAGCTAACTTAAAGGTACATACACGCTTTGGATTTGCGCAAACGACCCATCGTATGGACGTCCAAACGACCAGTCGTTCGTACGTCAAATTGGGTGTGTGTACAGTCTGTCGTTCAGCTGATAAGACCGGGCTTGAGCAATCCGCAAAGCGGAACTTTTAGCGGAACGTTTACTTTTCAACTATAACAACTTAAAGCTAGCCTACCCCACCAACCAAACACTACCCCGCCTACTGTCGGCAGCTAATCATGAAATCCTAATACAGACAGACTGTCCCCTACTTGCAAATAGGTTTTGTTCCGGAACAATGTTTGTAGGCTGAATGTTTGTAAGTTGAGTCCTGTGCTAAATATGGTGAAACATGGATGAATGATTTACTTTTGGATTTGGACATATAGTATAAACAAAGTGTTTTTGTTTTTTGTTTATTTGTTAATTTCAATGCAGTTTGAAAGTATTTTAAACTTTGTGTTACCATATTGTAAAAACTGATATAAGATGTACCTGAGGGGGGAAAAAGCACCCCGAGGGGAACGTACCTAGGGAGGGGGAAGCCTCTGGATCCTAAAGACTCTTCCTCTGTCGTTAAGCAGAGGGGATCCAGTGCTGGCTCCCCCGAAAATCTGCTTGTTGGCGCCTGCGCATTAGAGCGAACCTGATGGGGCGCGACTATTTCTGCCGCTAGTTCACCTATACAGGTAGGCCACTATCATTGTTATTGGTGGTTTGAGTACTACAGAGTAAGAATGATCAATGAGATGCAAGTATTTCTGAGTTTATGCAGGATTATGTACATTTTCATGCAAATATATGTAGCTTGACAATGGACCAATCAAGTCCCACCCAGGTTTAAACTGATTGGTCCATTTTCGAGCTGCATATATTTGCATAAAAAATGTACACAATCCTGCATGACATCAGAAATATTTGCATCTCATTGATCATCCCTACTACAGAGCTAACATGAAACAAATTGACCTACAGTACTGGGCGTGACATTTGGCATGAATTCTTCTCTTTTATCTTAGCATTTTATTTCAGCGATATAATAGCGACATCACTGCACCAAATTTAACAAGCAATTACAGGCTGTTGAGCAGTTGTATCTGGCCTCTGCTGATATGATGCAGTCTAAACTTATGGATTTTTATATTGCAAGAACGAATTAAAGATGAACTGTAATGAGTAAAATTGCTTATTTCATTTTTTTATTATTTTTTTACAATGTTAATTTATATATGGTTTAGTTTAGTGTTTGCACATTGTTAAATCTTTCCACACCCTGATTTACATTGTGAAATGTATCACAGGTCCTGTCAGGTGCAGCACTGTGGAATGTTTGTTTACTGAGCGTTCTGAAGCCAGTGAAAAGAATACCAGGTCTCAAGTTTCACAGAATTCTGGGGGGCACAGCTAGACAGCCTAGGCAAAACATGTAGGCTCCCTGCACACTGCAAATCCGTTTTCCGATTCAGATTCCGATTCCGTTTCCGATTCCGTTTCCGATTTTCCTTGAATACATTCAACAGAAAAACGGATCAAAAAACGCAGCATGCAGTTAAGATTAAAAATCTGAATCGGATGTAAAAACAGATTAAGGCTCCCTGCACACTGCAAATCCGTTTTCCGATTCCGATTCCGATTCCGTTTCCGATTCCGATTCCGTTTCCGATTTTCCTTGAATACATTCAACAGAAAAACGGATCAAAAAACGCAGCATGCAGTTAAGATTAAAAATCTGAATCGGAATCGGATGTAAAAACAGATTAAAAATCTGAATCTGAATCTGATTTGCTTGCAGTGTGCAAGAGGCCTTAAAAGCGGAATCGGAATCTGAAATGCATGCAGTGTGCAAGAGGCCTAATGCAGTAGTTCAGAGGCGCCAGAAGAATAAAAACAGTTAATTAAACAGTTTAAAATGAAGTAGGTGATGGTGGGCCTCCCCCCTCAATGCAGACAGAAACGATTGCTGTTTTTAACAACAAAAAAAGTTTTATTTACATACTCCAGAAGGGTGCAACGCGTTTCGTGGGTATATCCCACTTCCTCAGACAATACAAGGGAGCAGATAACTAATGCAGTCTGTCTCTTAGCTTAGCGCCTCTAGGCAAAACATTACTGAACGGAGGGTGTTAAAATGTACAGCAATGTTATGTATAACTATAGGATATGTTTCTGATGCTGATTACCATAAAAATGGGTATCCTAATTCATTTACTGCATTATACTGTATGTCCCCCTGCAGTACCTTTTTCATGCACATTGCTATATAACATTATTATGAAGTGAAATCATAAAAATGATTACCTGAACTACAACCTTAAATCTGACCTCTCTAAGCAGCAGAATTGTTATTATTATTATTATGTAGTATTTATATAGCGCCGACATCTTACGCAGTGCTGTACAGTATATATATATATTGTCTTGTCACTAACTGTCCCTCAAAGGAGCTCACAATCTAATCCCTACTATTATCATATGTATGTATATTATGTAGTGTAAGTACTGTAGTCTAGGGCCAATTTAGGAGTGAGCCAATTAACTTATCTGTATGTTTTTGGGATGTGGGAGGAAACCGGAGTACCCGGAGGAAACCCACACAGACACGGGGAGAACATACAAACTCCTTGCAGATGGTGCCCTGGCTGGGATTTGAACCAGGGAACCAGTGCTGCAAGGTGAGAGCGCTAACCACTACGCCACCGTGCTGCCCATTGCAGCGGATCAGCTATATAAATACATAACATGGGCATCCAGGGATAAACTCCAAAGCATACTTGCCATTAGTAATGGGTACACTTGTGCGATCATAACCCAGAAGACTGAAGCAGAAAATATTGCAAACTGCAGTTACCATTTTAAAGGATACCCGAAGTAATGTGTGACATGAGATAGACATGGGTATGTACAGTGCCAACCACACTAATAACTGTGCTGGGTTGCTTTTTTTCTTTCTCTGCCTGAAAGAGTTAAATATCAGGTATGTAAGTGGCTGACTCAGTCCTGACTCAGACAGGAAGTGACTACAGTGTGACCCTCACTGATAAGAAATTCCAACTATAAAACACTTTCCTAGCAGAAAATGGCTTCTGAGAGCAGGAAAGAGATAAAATGGGTCAATAGTTCATAGGTTTTAGCTCTAGCATACTTCAATGAATGTGTCATTGAGCACAAACAATAAAACAGTTAAAACTTAAAAAGTAGATTTAAACATAAAATAAAACTGTGGAATATCTTAAAAAGTCATTTTTAGGAGAAGGAAGATAGATACAATTGTTAATTTCATTCGTTTATATTCGCTACGGGTGTTCTTTAAGGTAAAACTATTTTTGTTTGCAAAATCAGAGTGAAAAGGGCATTCATCACGTCACAAACCTGCTGCAGTAAATTGTAAAATTAGCAGTGTGCCTGTGTAAGTAACAATTAGCTATAGTTAAATGGCATGGGAAAGTGGAAAGCAGAGCAATAATTTGCAGTTAGGCCGTATGAGAACTATGGCAAATAATTGAGCAGAAGGAACATGGAAGATTACTGAGGCATGTGGAGGAAGACGGGTGCTGCGCAGGTCACACCAGCTTTACAGCAGAAGGGTGCAAAGCACTTGTAATGCTGGGAATACACAGTGAGGTTTTTTTGGCAGATTTACTTTCCGATCATTTTTCCTATTCTTTTTCTTGTCTATTTCCATTCAGTTTAGAAAATTGATCAGAAAAACTATCAAAATCAGATTGCAACTGTTGGAAATTATCTATCGAGCCACCTATCTGCCCAAAAAACTCATGGTGTATTCCAGGCATAATAAGCAGGCTCGTTTGGATATTGCTGGCAGGGGAAACGTTCAGGCACATGGTTTTTAAAGTGTAGAATATATTGTAATTTGCAGTTCAGCAAGTTAAAGGACAACTGAAGTGAGAGTGATATGGAGGCTGCCATATTTATTTCCTTTTAAACAATTCCAAGTGCCTGGCTGTCCTGCTGATCTTTCATGCATCAGTAGTGTCTGAATCACACACACCTGAATCAAGCATGCAGCAAATCCAGTCAGACATCTGATCTGCAAGCCTGTTCAGGGGCGCCGCGAGGCATAAAGCGAACCAAGCGGTCGCTTGGGGCCTCACAATCTTAGGGGCCTCGGCGGCTCCGTGACGTCGGCGTGACGTCACTTTTTCCCCGCAGCCCCGCCGGGCTGGCAGAGCAGAGCAGGGCTACAGGAAGATGGCCGCCGCCGAAGCCCTGCTCTGGAGACTATGTCTCCAGTACAGGGCTTCGGGTGGCCATCTTCCCGACCCGTAGCCCTGCATGAATCAGCGCGGGAGATTGGAGGAGGAAGCCAGGGAGGAAGCTCCGTGGGAACTGCGCGCCTGAGAAGCCGGCCGGGAGAGGAGACCAGGGAGAGAAGACTTCTGCCAGTGCCAGCCTGCCAGGTGAGTAAATTCTTTTCTTTTTGCAGCCGCAGCCCTAATTGCGAATTTGCGATTGATTTCTGCTGAACTGTGCCCTAATTGCATTTGATATCTGCTGAAAATGTGGCCCTAATTGCGATTGATTTCTGCTGAACTGTGCCCTAATTGCGTTTGATATCTGCTGAAAATGTGGCCCTAATTGCGATTGATTTCTGCTGAACTGTGCCCTAAATGCGTTTGATATCTGCTGAAAATGTGGCCCTAATTGCGATTGATTTCTGCTGAACTGTGCCCTAAATGCGTTTGATATCTGCTGAAAATGTGGCCCTAATTGCGATTGATTTCTGCTGAACTGTGCCCTAAATGCGTTTGATATCTGCTGAAAATGTGGCCCTAATTGCGATTGATTTCTGCTGAACTGTGCCCTAAATGCGTTTGATATCTGCTGAAAATGTGGCCCTAATTGCGATTGATTTCTGCTGAACTGTGCCCTAAATGCGTTTGATATCTGCTGAAAATGTGGCCCTAATTGCGATTGATTTCTGCTGAACTGTGCCCTAAATGCGTTTGATATCTGCTGAAAATGTGGCCCTAATTGCGATTGATTTCTGCTGAACTGTGCCCTAAATGCGTTTGATATCTGCTGAAAATGTGGCCCTAATTGCGATTGATTTCTGCTGAACTGTGCCCTAAATGCGTTTGATATCTGCTGAAAATGTGGCCCTAATTGTGTTTGATTTCTGCTGAACTCTGCCCTAATTGCGTTTGATTTCTGCTGAAAATGTGCCCTAATTGCGTTTGATTTCGGCTGAAAATGTGCCCTAATTGCGTTTGATTTCTGCTGAAATGTGGCCCAAATTGCGTTTTTATTTTCTGGTGTCTGGGGTAACTGTTGCTGCATTTATTATTTAATGGTCATAGTTGGCTATATTTGCTGTGCTACGGTTAAGCTTCGCCCATACAATGTCATGGCCGCGCCAATCTTTCGGCGCGCTACGCGCGCCTCAATCACCCCAACATCCATTTTTTCCCCGCAAACAGCCCCGCCCCAATCCGCCCTCCTGCTCCACCCACATGTCATGGCCACGCCCACTTATGCGGGATAGCCACACCCATTTTTCGCTGCGGCGCGCTTCGCGCGCCGCAGGATAGGGCCTCTTGCTACAGTCCGCTTGGGGCCACAAAAACCTTAGCTGCACCCCTGAGCCTGTTCTGGGTCTATGGCTGATTACATGTCTCATCTGCCCCCTCCAGTATAAAGCCTTGTGCACATGTACATGGACTGCTGCTAGGTAGGAATTGGACTTGTGCCGAGGCTGTACAGACGTGTCGCCAGCCCCAGGTGCATGATAAGCACCACAGAGCAGGCGGAGCCAGTGGGGAGAACTATACCCTCGGCCGGCACATTGCATAGCAAAATCGCGGTCAAAATCACTCTGCCGTGCGATTGCGCTTTTGTAAAAAATCGAATCGTGGTAGTGGGAAAATACCTCCCACGATTCCTATGTTATTTGGCAAACCCTAGCGATTTAAAAATCACTTGTGATTTGCGATTCAGCATCACAAATGCTGATAGTGGAAAAGGGCCCTAAGATAACATTTATGCTCCTGGGAAGTTGAAAAGGTCATTAGTTCTGCTTGTATTACAGTTCAAAATACAGTGTGTGGCTTGTAATTGCAAATATTAGAGAATTATGCAATGTTATAAAACAAAGCTAGGTACTTATCCGTTAGCCGGGCGCATCCGGCAGGTGGCGCTGTTGTAGCGAATTTCATTCATGCTTAGTTAACGTAGTGCTGTGTGAATGGAAGCGCCGCAGGTGGCGCTAATTACATTGATACGGCACATAACAATAACGGTGTTAATGGGAACTAATATGTATTTCAAGTGGCCGGAACTGTTACTTAATGCAATTAAAATGAAGGCGGCGGCAATTTAACAGATGAAGCCGCCGCCTTCGTCTGTTCTTCGTCTTCTTCTCCCACTTTGCCCTCCTCTGGCTTCTATACAATGCTGGCAGCCTGCGGGGACATGCGTCTCCCCCCAGAGTCGTTCGTCGCGGAAGGGAATCCTGTTTGTTTTCTTGCGACGAACGACTCTGGGGGGAGACGCATGTCCCCCCCAGCTGCCAGCATTGTATAAAAGCCAGAGGAGGGCAAAGGGGGAGAAGAAGACGAAGAACAGACGAAGGCGGCGGCTTCATCTGTTACATTGCCGCCGCCTTCATTTTAATTGCATTAAGTAACAGTTCCGGCCACTTGAAATACATATTAGTTCCCATTAACACCGTTATTGTTATGTGCCGTATCAATGTAATTAGCGCCACCTGCGGCGCTTCCATTCACACAGCACTACGTTAACTAAGCATGAATGAAATTCGCTACAACTGCGCCACCTGCCGGATGCGCCCGGCTAACGGATAAGTACCCAACGCTATATTAAAATATGAGACTATTTTCAGTACTTATCCGTTAGCCGGGCGCATCCGGCATGTGGCGCTGTTGTAGCGAATTTCAATGCGTTGTATCTAATTCCATTCATACTTAGTGAATGTAGTACTGTGTGAATGGAACCGCCGCAGGTGGCGCTAATTACATTGATACGCAACGTAACTATACAGTGTTAATGCCAACGAATACATTGTACCGGAACTGGCACTTAATGGAATTAAAATGAAGGCGGCGGCAATGTAACACATGAAGCCACCGCCTTCGTCTGTCCTTCTTCTCCCCCTTTGCCCCCTCGCTTCTATACAATGGTGCCAGGTGGGGGGGGGGGAACACCCCCAGAGTCGTTCGTCGCAAGGAAACAAGCAGGATTCCCTGCCGCGACGAACGACTCTGGGGGGACACGCATGTCCCCGCAGGCTGGCAGCATTGTATAGAAGCGAGAGGGCAAACTGGGAGAAGAAGAAGAACAGACGAAGGCGGCGGCTTCATGTGTTACATTCCCGCCGCCTTCATTTTAATTCTATTAAGTGCCAGTTCCGGCCACTTCAAATACAATGTATTCGTTGGCATTAACACTGTATAGTTAAGTTGCGTATCAATGTAATTAGCGCCACCTGCGGCGGTTCCATTCACACAGTACTACATTCAAGTATGAATGGAATTAGATACAACAGCGCATCGAAATTCGCTACAACAGCTCCACCTGCCGGATGCGCCTGGCTAATGGATAAGTACCCTATTTTCTTTGCTACTAATGTTCTATTAATTATCAATACTGCACATACAAATCATTACATTATGAGTTTTTTTTTTTTTTTTCACTTCAGTGTCACTTTAAAAGGCAATAAATAGGGTGAATAAACAGTTTACTTGTATAAGCAATGAATAACTAAGCATACCTGAAAGATGAGTGCATTTATCACTAAAAGCCTTGTCCCCGAGATGTCCCCCTCATCAATTATCTCTTCTGCCATGCTGCTCTTCCTTAGCCCATCTAGTAGGCCACAGCGCGCCATCATAGAGGTGTTTGGGCCCTGTTTTGGCAGCTGTAGTAAATGTAATATTATTTAATATTGGGATTGGGAAGCTGATAATCCACACAAACAAACAAAAGCCTTCTCTACTCCTACAAGGACACACAATGGAATAGGATTTCTCCACCTGGATACTCATGAGGTCCACAGCTTCAAACAAACCAACACAATAAAAAGCATGTCCATGCAACACAGCAAGCAGATCTCCTACCTTCCCAAGTCTTCTTCCCAAGGTAAGGGAATTCATCCTCCTTCTCCAAACAGAAGTAATATCTTTCAGCTGGCAATCCGTTTTTGCAGACTGCACAAATACTTTAAATGCATTCAGAGGCTGAAATTATATTGACTTTCTAAGTAAACCTTAGTAGGCCCCATGCTTCTGCATATCAATGGACTTCTGAAGGCCAGCATTTGCTTTTGTCTACCCCCCACTGATAAACAACAACAATCAAAGGAAGAGCTTACTTAACCCATTCCTTCCCAAAGAGCAATGTTAATCTATACAGCCAGCTTCTTACTATCTCTCAGGCCATTGAGAGCTGCATCTCACATTGGAAAAAAACAAGCTAATTTGCTGGAATCTCTAGGGATTTTAAATAAAACGCACAGAGGTAAAAAAGGCGGCCAGGCCCATAAAAAGTGCCACACTCAGTCTCAGTCCAACTTCAGGGACCCAGGTCCATTCAAAGAAAAGAACTTTCCAGCGATCTCTAGTGATGTGTACTGGAAATCAGAGGCTGAAAGTAGCAGAAGTTACCATGTCCCTAGTCAGAGATGCAGTAACACCCCGGCAGTGAACCCAGTCGCCATTGCTAAGCCCCATGCAGTCACTGCATTGCTCTGCAATGCCCGCTCTATAAACAATAAGACAGCCATTATTGCGGACCTTATTCAGACATGCGATTTTTCATGCATCACTGAAACCTGGATTGATGCCAATGCGGGCCCCACATTGGAAGCAACCATCCCATACAATTACTCAGTCCTAAGTGAGGGAAGACGAGACCGCAGAGGAGGGGGTGTAGCAATTTGTGGCAAAACAACTCTGCAGCTCAGGGCCCTGAATGTTGGCTCAACAAAGTCCTTTGAATGTATAGGTGCCCAGATCTCAGCTGGTAAAGGCTTCAAAATTTTAGTGGTTTATCGTCCCCCCGGAGATGCTGACCCTTTCCTACAGGAATTCCCAGAACTTCTGGCCATGCTGGCTCTGTCTTATCCGAGATGGATCATCCTTGGTGACTTCAACATCCGGGCTGATAACACTCAATCACAAGATGCAAATGAACTAATAAATCTCATGGGTGGACTAGGCTTCACACAAGTTGTAAAATCAGCTACCCACAGAGGAGGGCATACTCTAGACTTACTGTTCCACCTTGGAATGGACATTAGTAACATAACAGTAACCCCAGTGGTATGGTCAGACCATCACATAATACAGTTTACTATTGAACATCACCCTATCAAGCAGCTCCCTAAAGAAACAATCAAAACCCGTCCCCTGAGTAAATTAACACCGGAGAGGATAACTGCCAACCTGGATTTTACAAATCTGCTCCACAGTCAAATGGACCCAAACTCTCTAGTAACCCAGTACAACAACACGATATATGAAACACTTGACAGTATTGCCCCATGGCGCACCAAATCAGCAACCAAAAAGCAGAAAGCTAATTGGTTTGACAAAACCATCATGGATCTAAAAAAGAAAGGGCGAAGACTAGAAAGACAGTGGCGTAAATCAGGGACTGGGGAGCACAAATCTAGCCTAGTTCAACACCTCAGACAATACCAACAAGCAATAACCAAGAAAAAATCAGACTTTATCTCGCACAAAATATCTACAGCCAACAACAGAGCTGCTCAACTCTTCCACACAGTGGAATCACTCTGCAATCCTTCCTGCCTAAAAGCCCCAACCACATACTCCAGGGAAAGGTGTGAAGAATTCTCTGCCTTCTTCACAAACAAGGTGTCTACCATCCGTGCCAGCATTATACCAACAACATCAATTGACCACTGGACGTTGCATATGCCTACTACCGTACCACCATGGCAAGTCTTTGACACTCTGAGTGTAGAAGATTTTGGAATTCTCATTCAAAGTCTCCGCCCCACTACCTGCGACCTGGATCCTGGCCCAACTGGATCCTTAATGCAGTGCCCAGCGCTGTTCAGGCCAGCACTTCACAAAATCACTCAGTGCTCCTTGCAAAGTGGACTTTTCCCAGAAGAACTAAAGAAAGCAATCATAAAACCCCTCCTGAAGAAACCATCACTAGATCCTGATTCTGTAACCAACTACAGACCTGTGGCGAACTTACCATTCCTATCAAAAGTTATCGAGAAAGCAGTCGCCAACCAGCTAGAAGCCAGGCTTACAGATAACAACATCTTTGATACTTTTCAGTCAGGATTCAGGAAAAGGCACAGCACTGAAACAGCATTAGTCCGAGTAATGAATGATCTACTTACTGCAAGGGACAAGGGTGATTGCTCAATTCTGATTCTTCTTGACTTGTCAGCAGCATTTGATACTGTGGACCATGAAATACTAATCCAGCGACTGAAGAATTACTGTGGCCTAAGGGGTACTGTTCTTAGCTGGTTTCAGACCTTCCTATCTGGCAGGACACAGCAAGTATGTCTGGGCACACACTACTCTAATCCAGTGCCACTTGCCTATGGAGTTCCACAGGGTTCTGTACTATCACCATTACTCTTTGCAGTCTACATGCTCCCACTGGGCAAAATAATCCAGAACTATGGTTTAGGATACCATTGTTATGCAGATGACACACAACTGTATCTGTCCTTCAAGCCTGGCACCCAAGACCCATCAGCATCCATAAATGCGTGTCTAGTGGATTTACAAAATTGGATGAACACCAGCTGGCTGAGGCTGAACTCTGACAAAACAGAGGTGTTGGTGGTAGGTGGTCCACACATGATGGATAAAGTTCAAAACGCTCACCACCTCAAACTAGCAATTGGGGGAGATACTGTACAGTATAAAGACTCTGTGCGAAACCTTGGGGTGATCCTGGATGGAAATCTAAAACTCAGACAGCAGGTATCAGCTGTCGTCAAGTCTTCCTTCTTCCATCTAAGAAATATAGCGAAAATAAAACACCTAATCCCAGCTGAAGACCTACCTGCCCTGGTTCACGCATTTGTATCCTCCCGCCTAGACTACTGCAACGCCCTGTTAATCGGATCTACAGATAAGGTTCTGCGCCCCTTACAGCTAGTACAGAATGCTGCAGCCAGACTCCTAGCCAATGCCCCCCGCAGCTCACACATCACCCCAGTACTGCAAACTCTTCACTGGTTGCCAGTAAAATGGAGAATCAATTTTAAGATCTGCCTGCTGACATTCAAGGCTCTACACCACATGGGACCCAAATACATAGCGGATCTATTGGAACTTTATGCCCCTCCACGCACCCTCCGCTCTGCCAACAAGATGAAGCTGGTTATTCCCAGGATACACTTAACATTTGGTGCTCGGGCCTTTTCCTATGCAGCCCCTACTCTATGGAACTCACTTCCACAATCAGTACGAGAGGCTCCTTCTCTGGACAGCTTTAAAAAAAGGCTAAAAACTCACCTCTTTTCCCTAGCCTTTGAGACTGCATAATGCAGGGTCACAGCGCTTTGAGTCCCCAGGGAGAAAAGCGCTATATAAATATTATTGTTATTGTTGTTATTGTTGTTAATGTGTTTCACCTGATGGCTATAATTGCTGCTGTTATAAACTGCAGTTGCATTTCATTGGATGATTTTGTTATACTGCCACCAGTGGCGTAGCTAAGGAGCTATGGGCCCCGGTGCAAGTTTTACATGCCCCCCCCCCCCCCCCCCCCCCAAGCACTTTATACATAAGAATTGATACAGCACACCAAAATCTGCCAAGAACAACCACAGTGTCAGAGGGGCAAGAAGGGGAGGGGGAACAGCTTGTTACTGATCACCATCATTCAAAGCATCTATAGAAGTGATTATTACCAGCACACATGCCCGTTTCCAGGGCCGTGCTGGGCGTGCCGCCATCCTCAGCGCTGTTGGGAGGTGGGGGCGCTGTAATGGAGGGGGTGAGCCAGAGCCGCGGGGAGGGCAGCTTGACCTCTCCCTTCCTCTCCTCTCCCGGGCCGCCCTCCATGCTCCCCCCTCCAATGCAGAGCGAGCAGGCAGGAAGCTATGTATACAACTTGCCTCCCTGGCTCCAATCGCCGCTCTCTCGCCGCTGGTCTTTTCCTCTCTGCCTACACGCTGATACACACGCTGCTTCCGGCTAAACAGGAAGCAGCGTGTGTGTCTGCGTGTAGGCAGAGAGGAAAAGACCGGCGGCGAGAGAGCGGCGATTGGAACGCAGCGAGGTGAGTTGTATACAGCGCTTCCTGCCTGCTCGCTCTGCATCTGAGGGGGGAGCACGGAGGGTGGCCCGGGAAAGGAGAGGAAGGGAGAGGTCGGGCTGCCCTCCCCGTGCACCGGCTCCCCGATCCATTATGGGGGGCAGCTACCTATGTAACCTATATTGGGGGGCACTTACCTAATCTAACCTACGCTGGGGGCAGCTACCTATCTAACCTATACTGGGGGGCCGCTACCTATCTAACCTATACTGGGGGGGGGGGGCACCTACCTAAATCTAACCTACACTGGGGGTACCTACCTATCTAACCTATACTGGGGGGCAGCTACCTAATCTAACCTATACTGGGGGTCACCTGTCTAATCTAGCCTATACTGGGGGCAGCTACCTAATCTAACCTATACTGGGGGGCACCTGTCTAATCTAGCCTATACTGGGGGCAGCTACCTAATCTAACCTATACTATGGAGCACCTACCTAATCTAACCTATACTGGGGGGCAGCTACCTAATCTAACCTATACTGGGGGGCAGCTACCTAATCTAACCTATACTGAGGGGCACCTATCTAACCTATACTGAGGGGCACCTACTTATCTAACCTATACTGGGGGGCAGCTACCTATCTAACCTATACTGGGGGGCACCTGTCTAATCTAGCCTATACTGGGGGCAGCTACCTAATCCAACCTATACTGGGGGGCACCTGTCTAATCTAGCCTATACTGGGGGCAGCTACCTAATCTAACCTATACTATGGGGCATCTACCTAATCTAACCTATACTGGGAGGCAGCTACCTAATCTAACCTATACTGGGGGGCAGCTACCTAATCTAACCTATACTGGGGGGCAGTTATCTAATCTAACCTATACTGGGGGGCAGCTACCTAATCTAACCTATACTGAGGGGCAGCTACCTATCTAACCTATACTGGGGGCACTTATCTAACCTGTATTGGGGGCACCTACCTACCTAGCTAGCCTATACAGGTGGCAACTATACTGGCTACCTATATTGGAGGCACCTACCTAACTAACCTATACTGGGGGCACCTACCTATCTAACCTATGCTGGGGGCAACTATTCTGGCTACCTATATTAGAGGCACCCACCTAGCTAACCTGTACTGGGGCACCTACCTATCTACCTTATACCAGGGGCGCCTGCCTATCTAATCTACACTGGGGGCAACTTTACTGGCTACCTATACTGGAGGCACCTACCTGGCTAACCTATACCGGGGGCAACTATACTGGCTCACCTATGCCTGGCTACCTATACTGGGTGGACCTATAGCTGGCTACCTATACTGGGGTACCTATTATTGGCTACTAGACCTGGCTAACCTATACTGCGGGCACCCATACCTTGCTCGGGGGGGGGGGGGGCAATTTTTACACCCTCGCCCTGGGTGCATTTTAGCCTAGAAACTGCACTGCCAGCACAGGACCAATAAAGAGCTAACTCTGCGGTTGATGGAGGGCCCTATGGGGCCCCTCTGGCCCAAGGACCCCGGGGCGGTTGTACGGTAAACAAGAGTATCTGCTACTCATAAAAGACATTGAAACAAGCTAATGAAAACCTGTTGAACTGTATGGATAACAATTATGTGGCAGGTGGAATTACACTTGTAACCACTTCCAAGTAATACACTCTCCTTCTGTGGAGAGGGACTTTCCAGTATGTATCTAGGTATGTTTTTCTGCAGCTGCTGCCAGTATAATTGCTTTCACTTTTCTCTCTCTCTCTGGCTTATTCCACAGCCTACTTTCCCCTCCCTTAACATTCCTAGCTTAACAAGCTCTTATCTTTGATTTCTGTCCTTGCATCAAGAGGAGTAATATGTTCTCATATTATGTAATAGTCTGGAAGCTGAGTCAGTAAGCTCAGCATCCCACATAGAGAAGGTTGTACTCCCAGAGCAAATCCTTTTAGGGCCCTGTAGAGGTCACAAGGCTGAATGTATACTTTTTCTGCCCCTAGACCAACTTTCTTGAGGCTTCTCTTGCATATGCAGCACCCCCTCCTAATCCTTGAGCAGCCCCCCTCTTCCTTGCCTAGAAACTGTAGTATGGGTGGTTTAGCACCCTATAGAAAAGAAACAGGAGACAAAATAACAGGAGCTCAATAGTGCAATATGTAAATACTCACAATATGTGATAATGAATAGAAATACTACTTAGAAAGGAGGGTTGCAAAGGGGCAACCGACGGCAGGAAGCAGGTGGAGACAATGAACCCCACTCTACTCGGGATGGTCCTGACCGGGACCTGGATTTGGTTGCTCTCTTAGGAAAAAATGGGACAGATGCCCACTGTGGTGAAAACCACTGGTGCTCTGTCGCCACTCCTCAAATGATAAACATATGGGGGTATATACTAAGCACAATAGGAGGAAAGAGGCGCTCTGGTTGGATAAAAGCATCTAAAAACAGCTTAAAAGCGATATATAATATGAGGTAGCTTACCTCAATGATGAAAATCTCTGTATATATACAAAAGATTTTTATTTAACACAGGAAACGCGTTTCGCTCCCTTTGCCATACGGACTTTATTCATTTGGCACTGCTATTGGTCTGATGAAGCGGGCTTGGACCCGCGAAACGCATTGCCAGTGCTAAATAAAAATCTTTTGTATCTATACAGAGATTTTCGTCATTGAGGTAAGCCGCCTCATATTATATATCGGTTTTAAGAAACCTGTTTTTAGACGCTTATCCAACCAGGGCACCTCTTTCCTCCTATTGTGCTCTTCCTTGTCCAACCTGCGGCGATTGCCGCTCGGAAGACTGTTAAGGCTGTACAGCGCAGCGATCTAAGGCAGCGCTGTACAGCCTAATTAGACGGCGGTATCACACGGCTGTCCACCTGGGACACAGGAGAGCGATCGGCTTTCATAGGCTGAAGCCTATGACAGCTGATCACCGTGATTGGCTGGATGGGGGGAGGAAGGGAGCTAGGGGAAAAAAATAAATAAATGGGTGATAAAAATTTTTTTTTTTTATAAAGCGATAAAATACTGGGGAGCAATCAGACCCCACCAACAGAGCTCTGTTGGTGGGGAGAAAAGGGGGGGGGGATCACTTGTGTGCTGAGTTATGTGACCCTGCAGTGAGGCCTTAAAGCTGCAGTGGCCAATTTAGTGAGAAATGGCCTGGTCTTTAGGGGGGTTTAACATTGCGGTCCCCAAGTGGTTAAGGGGCCAGAGACTGCTAGTACTCAAGTGGTTAAAGCGGAACTGTAATGAAAACAACATAATTAATACAATTGCTTATTTTTATTATTTTTTTTACAAATTTAGTTTACAGATTTAGTCAGTGTGTGGGGGTCCATTGTAAAATCATTCCTCTCCCTGATTTACCTTCTGAAATTTATCACAGGTGGCAACATCTTTAAGGGGCCCATACACTGGTCGATTTCAGCCATCAATCAATCGATCGATTCTATGGAATTGATCGCTGAAAAATCGATTCTATAATATCGATCGATCGATTTGCGGCCGATTTCGATTGATTTGATCTATCAGACAGGATGGAAAATCTAGCTCGATCTGCTGTTGGCAGCAGATTGATGGTCCATAGAGTTGCATTGGATCTAATGGTGCAGTAATGCCTTTAGATCGATTTTTAAATAGATTTCCAATAGATTTCATTCTTAAATCTATTGGAAATCTGTTCCTAGTGTGTGGCACACATCAGATTCCTGTCAGATTCGATCTGACAGGCATCTGAAAGAAATCTATCTGATGGTTGAATCTGCTGCCAATCTATTAGTGTATGGCCACCTTTAGTACTGCCAGGTGATCTTTATGGAATGTTTGTTACCTGGGCGTTCTATGCACAGAGGGAGATATTCCTTGTTTGGCAGTTGGAAAGAGCTGTTATTTCCCACAATGCAGCGAGGTTATCAGACAGAAAAGTATCAGGACCATGTTCATGACCTCACACTGTGGGAGGGGTTTCACCACAATATCAGCCATACAGACCCCCCCCCCCCTCCCCCCCCCTGATGGTATTTTTGAGAAAAGGTAGATTTTGTGTGCTAATCCCTCAAGTGTTATGAGGCATTTATGGAAAATGGACAAGACTCCTTGCTTACTTAATCCTTAGAAACCATAAGCTCCATACACCTCCTCTATCACCGTCATTATAAGACCAGCAATACCCGACTGTTTGCAATAAATAAACAACATGGGAACAGTTTGAATTTGATGGTCCACATGTATGTAATTTGAATTGTTTGAAATCATTCAATACGAATGAACTGATTCTTGTCCGGACGGATCAGTCTACATGGATGATAATCGCTGTTTTCTTCCGTCATGAGACACTTTTCTCTGGTTTTCACCTGTCCCACTGTCTCTTGTTTGTTTTGGCCGACAGTGGTTGAGCGTGTGTACGGCCCTTAAAGGGGTTCTGTGGAGTTTAATAACGCAGACACTTACCTGGGGCTTCTATCGGCCCCCTGCAGCTGTCATGTCCCATGCCCTCCTCCTCCGATCACCTGTTTCCTGCCGCCGGCATCGGTCAATTATTCGTCTAACGAAACGAATAGTGCGTGTTCCCGATCGCGTGCCCAGGAGCTTACTGCGAGGCGCAGTACAAGGTTTTATCTTCCTGCGCAGTAAGCTCCCGGACACACGAGCTGCCACGGATGCGCAGCCGCAGTTTCGCTAAAGAGATAATTAGACAGGGACCAGGGGCGGGGAATGGAGGATCGTAGGCGGACGGCACGGGACATGACAGCTATAGAGGGCCGATAGAAGCCCCAGGTAAGTGTATGTGGTTTTTTTTTTAACCTCCAGAGAACTCCTTTAACCACTTCGCATCCAGACCTTGTTTTTCCCTTATTGACGAGAGCAATTTTAACGTTTTAGCTATGCCCCTATTCAATCAGCCATAACTTTATCCCTACTCATGACACCTAAATAATCTAGGTATTGTTTTTTGCAGGACAAACTAGACTTTCATTGGTGGGTATTTTGTCCCTAGACCAAAAAAGTTTTCTATGCATTTTAATGGGAAAAAGAGGGGAAAAATAAGAGAAATGCATTTTTTTCTCAGTTTTAATCAAGTTTAAAAATAAAAAGTGCCACTGGAGATAAAAACATGTCACCAGTATTATGTCCCCCAGTATTGATAGCAAAATGCGGCCCGAGTATCAGACCCCAGCCCCCCTATAGCCAGATGTGTCCCCAATATCAGTCACCCCCAGTATAGCCCGATGTGTCCTCTGTTTGGCACCTCCCAGTATAGATAGACAGATGTATCCCCAGGATTTCTGCCCCTCATTATAACCAGATGTGTCCCCAGGAATAGTGGCCCCCCATTATAGCCAGATGCCCCCCCAGGATTAGCGGGTGCACCCCGGATTAGGGGCCCCCCCCCCCCCACCATTATAGCCAGATCTGCCCCTAGTATAAAATTATACACTTACAATTAAAATATGTGGCCCCTCTTACTTTATTCCCTCCCCCAGCTGCACAGTTTACCCCCCACCAGGGGTCCACGCACCCCATAGGAGCCAGCCAGATGCCCCACCCCCCACCCAGGCAGTCCCCTCGGTGGCCAGATGGCTATAAAAAATGATCAGAAAGCAGCCTGACTCACCTTATCTCGTTCCAGCGATCAGCCTGCAGCCCAAGCCTCCGATCGCCACTCTGCACGCAGCCCTGTGATGCCGGTTACCGGGCCATGACGTCATCACGGGACTCGGCTATTCAGCATCACAGGGCTGCGTGCAGAGCGGGGATCGGAGGCTTGGGCTGCAGGCTGATCGCTGGAGCAGGAAAAGGCTGCTTTCTGATGGTTTTTTTTTTTTTTTTTTTTTTTTACAGATCTGGCCACCGAGGGGAGAGATGAAGGATCACCGCTGTTTTCTACAGCGGTGTTCGTTCATCCGCAGGGGGGTTACTAATTGGCTACAAGGGAACATTTTCCCTTTCACCAATTAGTATTGCA
This sequence comes from Hyperolius riggenbachi, assembly GCF_040937935.1. NCBI lineage: Eukaryota > Metazoa > Chordata > Amphibia > Anura > Hyperoliidae > Hyperolius > Hyperolius riggenbachi. Next base: position 60,304,665 of record NC_090655.1, read on the forward strand.
GCTGTTAGTACCAGGAGGTGCGCTCTAAAGAGCACCTGTTCCTGCACAACAGGGCTGCAAGCAGGTCAGTATATCTACGTGGCTGTGGCTTGGGGAGTGCCACAGCTGACGTAGATATACTGTATCAAAGGACAAAGTGGTTAAGACTCAGACTGACATGGAGAGATCGTAAATTCAGAGTTCAGAAGTTAACAGAGTAGATACAATACTTATTCTAGTCTGAAAAGAAATGTGCCCATTACAGTAAATTCCATCACCATCATACCAGCATAAAGAATTGCTATCTCTGTTCAAACCTCTAAGTACAGTTTTGAACCAATGTATAAATTTCGTCTCTCCTATTAGTCTTGCTCTCTGTGATGTGAAGTAACCCATTAGTACAGTAGTAAAGGTACTGTTGCTGTTAAACTGAAAAATGTTGCTTAACCTGAAAAGTGTTTGTTCTTCCTAATTCATTCAGATAAAAATTGTTAAAATAAGAGCATATGCAACTTTGCTCAGTCTCCTGTGCTTCCCTCCTGTGTGCTGGAGTGAGAAGGGAGATAACAGAGAGGCTGGGTAGAGATGCAGATTTTAGCTGGCTGGATTGGGATGTGGATAACTTTTGCAGGGTAAGAAACAACAACAATACTTTTACATTTAATCAGTTGCTCTCAGTTATAACTGAAAGAAAACTGATTTTCAAAGTAATGCCCATGTTTTCCTATGGCGCAGTTCCCACTATACGCGTTTTAAATGAAATTTCTTGATTTCAGTTTCCATACCAGTTCACAATGCATTGCTATGGAAAAAATGCGTACTAACGCATTCTAACTTATTAAGTATAAAAGGGCCCTTAGTGAGCACATCTCTTTCAGCATATAGTTTTGTATTTATATACTTGCATTTGCTACAGGGTCCCTTTTTAATAAACTACTAATGGTGCAAACAAAGAAAACCCATTGCAATATTCAGCCTTTGCTTATACTGCTACAACATTAGGGCCCTCGTACACTTAAAGGGGTTCTCTTGGCTATTTAAAAAAACAAAAACTGCCACTTACCTGGGGCTTCTATGGGCCCCCTGCGGCTGTAATGTCCCGCGACGTCCTCCTCCGATGCGCTGTTCCCCGCCGCCTGTAATATGATAATTATTCATCTAACTAGACTAATAGAACTGCGGCTGCGTGGCCGTGGCCGCGTGCGTGCTTGCTCCCTGCAATGGCGCGGGACATTCCAGCTGCAGGTGGCCGATCGAAATTTTTTTAAATAGCCAAGAGAACCCCTTTAATGTGTTGGTATGCATTAGTTCGCGTTGGTATGAGTTTTTTCCATAGTAGTGCATTGTGAAAAAGATTTCAGTTAAAACGCGCTTAGCAGGAACTGCGCCATAGGAAAACATGGGCATTACTTTGAAAATCAGTTTTCTTTCAGTTGCAACTGAGAGCAACTGATTAAGTGTTAAAGGGCCCTTATGCTGGGTACACACAATGCGTTTTATTCTTTCGATTTTCCATCCGATCGATTTCAGATTTGATTTTCTGATCGATTTCCAATTCGGTTCTGTTGTCTTTTTGTATCCATTTCCATTCACTTCTATGAGAAATCGATCAGAAAAACGATCGAGAATAAGATCGGACATGTCTGAAATCGAACCATCTATCTAACACAAAATTATTTGGTGTGTACTTAGCATTAGGAAGCTCTCCCCATTCCTTCATGGCATGATACTGATGGGCTGACTTTGCAGCAGCCAGATTTATGCTGTTGCAACTTGATTGTGATTGGCAATGTTCTCTCCTGCTTAGCGTGGCAGGTAACAGCATAGGTGTTTTTTTTGTAGTGGAGCAGCTCTGCTGTCAGCTGCACATGGAGTTTTAGGGGCTTTGGCCCAGAGGGTGCAGCATAGTAGTCCTATTGCAGTTCAGCCACAAGGTGTCTCACTACTTTTATCAAGGATTTGGTTTTGTAAAAAATTGTTTGCCCTTGCTTGGCTGTGTGGCATGGTCCCAGGACACAGTTGGAACATACAGTAATTAAAACATTTAAAATCCCCCATGTGTGTGTCTGTAAATACAGTAGTAGTTTTAGCAATCAATAGGGGACACCCTCTGATGTGATTACACACTGAAGTATTCTCCATCTTGGTATGAGTCCTCCTGTGGTGGTGCACATTGCTTGTGTAGGGCATCATAATGTTCACCTTTAGCATGGGGACCACAGAATGAGATTGGCCTTGAAACGGACCTACATGATACTCCTGTATTCATGGATACATGCAGCTAGTATATTGGTGTTGTCGTGTAGCCTCTGGGTTGTTGCGCCTGGGATCTGTTTTATGCTGCATCCTGTCCACTGAGCATTTCTAAAACAACATTTTACCACAGGACTTTTTGGTAGGGAGTCCTTGTTTGACACTGATGTTTGTATCCTTGTTCTACCAGGTTGTGCCATGCCTCGTCACCTCCCATCTTTTTGAGAAAACAGAGGGACACCTTTAAGTCACACCCCTGCCACACCCCCATTCATGCCTTCACCACACCCCCAGTCACCAAGCCACACCAGTTCGGTCATCACTACTCTACTTTACCTTATTAGCTTTTTGAAAATAACAAATACAACAAAAACCACACCAAAAAAACCTATAAGAAATACCTATAAGTAGGTCAGACCTACTGAGGTATTTGGTTCCAAAAGCGGCACAAGCTGAAATGTGTGACCTGTACGATGATGTCATCAGGTGTGCACACAAGCATGGTGCCCGGATAACACAAGCAATGGAGGGGAGTGTCAGGTTGGAGGGTGGGGAGAGCTGCAGGGACTGGCCCTCCAGAGCATGACAGCTCCACTTCAAATGGGTGAGTTGGCGGCCTGGGTGCAGATGTTTAGAGAAATAATAGAAAACTGTTGGCAGGCGAATACAAAGTCATCCATTTAATCTGCTCATGAAGGATTATCGCCAGTCTCCCAGGCAACAGGTAGACCAACAGCACTCATCACTGTAATAATGTGGAAAAACAAGTCAGTCAATAATAACGTGTATATATACAGGCTCAGACAGTGAAGACAGACCAAGATAATAGTAAAGGCGTGGATGGGCAGATTGCCCTACACATCCTTTCTACTTTTATTAGATTTATCAGTGAATTATACTCCGAGGTAAGGAAGTGAACATCAGCTGGCAGCAGCCAGTGCATCCAATGCAACTATCTCTTGCATAAAACACCTTTTCTAAACCTTCCTGCATTATATTACCTGGGTTGTCTCTTGTAGCTGTGGATGAGGGAGTGGTGAGAGTGTGAGGATATCTCCGTCAATCTCTGGGAAATGTTTATTCTGCAGCTTGGCTGATCATGATAGTTACTCAGAGATGTTGGTGCTTGCATAGACTACCACACAGAGTTTCTTACAGAAGATCTTGCGGCAGATACTGTTTCTTTTTTTCCGGTTTTGATATAACCACGTCATTAAGTTATGATAAACTTGCAGTGGTGACTGATATACTATCAATGCTTCAAGCTACAGGAAACCTTTTGCTGGCCGCAAAATGCTCATGGCTAGCCTATGCTGCTTGGCTGAGATAAAGTATTATCGGTCATTGCTGTTTAATCCACAGGACTACATATTGTATTTTGAATCGACCTCCATTAGTTCCACCCATGGATGGAATTCTGATAAACCTTTTCAGAAATGTCATTTGATGTAATTCCTGTTTTTGCGGTTTCTACATCATGTTTCAGAATATTCTGACTTTAAAGAAGTCAATCGAGCAATTTTCACCCAAATGAGGCAAGAATTTCATGTCTGTATGGTTACCTGCAGCAACCACTGGTTGAGTCCTGATGGAATAGCATGGCCAATGTCTACGATTTGCTCAGGACAGACGGTGTATGTGTTACAGCTCCCTGTTCCCCTTTCATACTAGGCTGTAGTTCTACTGGGCATTCAGGAGATAGATCCTGCCCTGCGAGTCGGTTATATATTGCTTTAGAGAAGGACTAGTATTGAAAAAAACTATAATGCAATCTTGTAGTGGAAATTTTTTTTTTTTAAACTTTGACACATATAGCAGAAAAAATCTTAAAAACTGTTCTTCTAATTGGTAAAGTTAGTCTTCATACAATCAGCCGTAAGACGAGAGCTAATATCAAGAACTGACAAGTACTGTAGTTTGGCTTGATGAGTGGTTGTAACCTTTACAGGTGTACGTTTAGAGGCAACGACACATGTTCCTTTCGGGCTTTTTTTTATAGTGTAAGCGCCCTTCATCAGGCCGTAATACAAAATTCTGCACGGCTCAACCAGTAGAAAAAAAGCCAAAGGAATACAACAGCACAGAGCAATATGCAGCATCTGAACCAACCAGACGCACAGAGAAGGCTTTCCCAATGGCCTCAATGGAAAAACGGAGCTGCTATTCTGGGAACTCCCAGCGAGTCGGTTAAAAAGGCCACAGCGCGGCCGAGGACAGTTCGGTGTCACCATAGGCTGTAATGTGAATAATGGCTATAGCGCCACTCGATGAGTAATTTGGGCACCGGCAAGAGACAGAGCCCAAATTCCAATACAAGAGCACTGTTCGCCGCCTAGCAATAGCTGGAAGCTGCTGAAGTGCATCTCGCCCCCACTGTACGGCGACTGGGAGAAGTAATAGTAATTGCCGCTGCCGAGAAATATGCCACAGCAGGGTGAGCCCTTTTTCTGGCTTCACCCTGCGCCCAAATTTCCCAGCGCCCTTTTTTTACATGCACGCCCTTCCCTTTTTAGTATTTTGCAGTAGTTTGTGTAAAGTGCATGTGTGTGTATATGCGTGCCTGTGCGCGTTTTTGTAATAATTATATATATATATAATATATACATACACAGTGTCTTGCAAAAGTATGACACATTTTGTCATATTACTGCCACAAACATGCATCAATTTTATTGGAATTCCACGTGAAAGACCAATACAAAGTGGTGTACATGTGAGAAGTGGATCGAAAATCATATATAATTCCAAACATTTTTTACAAATAAATAACTGCAAAGTGGTGTGTGTGTGTAATTATTCGGCCCCCTGAGTCAATACTTTGTAGAACCACCTTTTGCTGCAATTACAACTGCCAGTCTTTTAGGATACTTGCACACCAAGACGTTGCGTTAGGTGCTACGTTAAGGTCACATAACGTGCACCTAACACAACATATGGTGGTGCGGGAGAGGACGGTAGAGTGAGCCGCGTTAGGCGGCTCGATCCATATAAGGTCTCCCAGAGTGGCGCTGATTGGCCGGCGGGACCACGTGATGCGGAGCAAGACACTCCGCATCACGTGGTCCAGCCGGCCAATCAGCGGCCGCCAGTGCAGTGAATATTAACTAGCCATGTGCGCGGCTACTGTAGCTGCATCTCCCCGCCTCCTGTCCGCCCCCCACTGAGCATGTGCAAACAGTCTAACGCGGCTATAGCCGCTGTAACGCCGTAGCATGCTGCACTTTCGGCAGAACGTGCAGCGTTACATGTAACGCAACGTGGGCTGTGTGAACAGCCCACTTGTGTTACATTGCTGTGCGTTGGGGGAGCGTTACAGGCACACTAACGTGCGCCTGTAACGTCTTAGTGTGTAAGCAGCCTTAGGGTATGTCTCTACCAGCTTTGCACATCTAGAGACTGAAATCCTTGCCCATTCTTCTTTGCAAAACAGCTCCAGCTCAGTCAGATTAGATGGACAGCATTTGTGAACAGCAGTTTTCAGATCTTGCCACGGATTCTTGATTGGATTTAGATCTGGACTTTGACTGGGCCATTCTAACATATAGATATGTTTTGTTTTAAACCATTCCATTGTTGCCCTGGCTTTATGTTTAGGGCCATTGTCCTGCTGGAAGGCGAACCTCCACCCCAGTCTCAAGTCTTTTGCAGTCTCCAAGAGGTTTTCTTCCAAGTTTGCCCTGTATTTGGCTCCATCCATCTTCCCATCAACTCTGACCAGCTTCCCTCTCCCTGCTGAAGATGCACCCCCGAGCATGATGCTGCCACCACCATATTTGACAGTGGGGATGGTGTGTTCAGAGTGATGTGCAGTGTTCGTTTTCCGCCACACATAGCGTTTTGCATTTTGGCCAAAAAGTTCCATTTTGGTCTCATCCAACCAGAGCACCTTCTTCCACATGGTTGCTGTGTCCCCAACATGGCTTGCGGCAAACTGCAAACGGGACTTCTTATGCTTTCTGTTAACAATGCCTTTCTTCTTGCCACTCTTCCATAAAGGCCAACTTTGTACAGTGCATGACTAATAGTTGTCCTATGGACAGAGTCTCCCACCTGAGCTGTAGATCTCTGCAGCTCGTCCAGAGTCACCATGGGCCTCTTGACTGCATTTCTGATCAGCGCTCTCCTTGTTTGGCCTGTGAGTTTAGGTGGATGGCCTTGTCTTGGTAGGTTTACAGTTGTGCCATACTCCTTCCATTTCTGAATGATTGCTTGAACAGTGCTCCGTGGGATGTTCAAGGCTTTGGAAATCTTTTTGTAGCCTAAGCCTGCTTTACATTTCTCAATAACTTGATCCCTGACCTGTCTTGTGTGTTCTTTAGACTTCACGGTGTTGTTGCTCCCAATATTCTCTTAGATAACCTCTGAGGCCCTCACAGAGCAGCTGTATTTGTACTGACATTAGATTAAACACCGGTGCACTCTATTTAGTCATTAACCATCTTAGCGGTATGGACGAGCTCAGCTCGTCCATCCCCGCCGATGGCTGCCGCTCAGGCCCTGCTGGGCCGATTTTTACGAAATAAAAAGCAGCACACGCAGCCGGCACTTTGCCAGCCGCGTGTGCTGCCTGATCGCCGAGCGGCGGCGATCCGCCGCGAGCAGCGGCGAAAGAGGGTCCCCCCAGCCGCCTGAGCCCTGCGCAGCTGGAACAAATAGTTCCGGCCAGCGCTTAGGGCTGGATCGGAGGCGGCTGACGTCAGGACGTCGGCTGACGTCCATGACGTCACTCCGCTCGTCGCCATGGCGACGAAGTAAGCAAAACACGGAAGGCCGTTCATTGCGGCCTTCCGTGTTACTTTTGGCCGCCGGAGGCGATCAGAAGAACGCCTCCGGAGCGCCATCTTTCAGTTGGCTGCATGAAATAGTTTTTTTTTTATTTAAAAAATACCCTCCCGCAGCCGCCCTGGCGATCTTAATAGAACGCCAGGGTGGTTAAGGCAATTAGGCAATGTCTATAGGCAACTGACTGCACTCAGATCAAAGGGGGCTGAATAATTATGCACACACCACTTTGCAGTTATTTATTTGTAGAAAATGTTTGGAATCATTTATGATTTTCGTCCCACTTCTCATGTGTACACCACTTTGTATTGGTCTTTCATGTGGAATTCCCCAAAAAAATGGTTTAAAGTTTGTGGCAGTAATATGACAAAATGTGGGAAACTTCAAGGGGGCCGAATACTTTTGAAACCCACTGTGTATATATATATATATATATATATATATATATATATATATATATATATATATATATATATATATATATATATATATACAGTCCAGAGGTGGTCAGCAGCTCAACAGGCGGATAAACACTCTCCTGGTGGTGTGCACGCAATTGGGGGTGCCCAGTTCCCCTGAAGTACAACAAAAAGTCCAGAGAATTGCAGCACACAAGCTCAGTTTATTGAGCAAATAATACAGCTTTACAGCAGCAAACGTTTCGGCTGTCCACAGCCTTTTTCAATGCTAATCAACACACATCACATGATCAATTTTATACCTGCAGGGAAATGACATCATTACATCACATGATCTCCCAATCAGGAAGTAAACAAAACAAGAAAGCAATGAATTGCATATGCACATATGGCAGTCCATAATCCACTTATCTGATCCCAGATAATCTTAGGTAGAATGATGTCTTATCCAGACCCAAAAGTATCTTTATTCATTTTTCTAGAAAGAATCCAGACCTAAAGATTACAAAAAGAGATGAAGGTCAAAGTCATGGTTGAGACCTCCCGGGTGTAGGCTACCCATTCTATCGATCCATAATACCTCACGTCGCTTTAACATCAATATTCTATCCCCACCCCTTCTGGGTTTGGGGATATGGTCAATGATCATGAATTTAAGGTCTACATCTCTGTGACCAAACTCCCTACAATGGCGAGCTACGGGTAAGTCAGAGTTGACATTCCTGACAGAGCTCCTATGCTGTGCAATGCGATCCCTCACCTTTTGGGTGGTTTCCCCTATGTAATTCAGTCCACAGGGGCATCGCAATAAGTACACAACATAGGAGCTCTGGCAGGTTAAATGAAATCTGACACTATATCCATCCCCAAATGTCGAGCCTTTAATTACATGACGGCATTCACTACAGGATAAACAAGGGAAACTTCCCACTCGTGTTGGGCCCAAAAAGGTGGACAGACTCTTAGGGGCAGGACCAGTGTCTGCATGAACCAAACGTGTGCCCACTGTCTCGTTCTTCCTATACGCAGGGATAGGAGGCAGAGAAAATTCTGGTATTTCCGGATAGGCATCTGCAAGCATGTGCCAATGTCGCCTCACACTTGCAAGTACCTTATGGGAAAAGCCATGAAACTGGCACACAAAAGGAAGACGTGGTTGGGCACACTTGTGTTCATTTGAAGAGGAGTCAGGCTCCATGACATGTTGCAACTCCTCCTGTAACAAGGATTCAGGATATCCCCGCTCCGAGAGCCTCTCACACATCCGCTGTCTAGCCTGTGCAGCCTGTGTCTCGTCCGAGACGATCCTATTGACCCGCATCAGCTGGCTTCTGGCTACAGAGCGAAAGACAGCGGGTGGGTGGTAGCTCTCGAAGCGTAGAAGTTGATTCCGGTCAGTCGGTTTCTGGTACAGATTAGAAGACAGAGAGCACCCCTGTCTTCGTATAGTCGTATCCAGGAAGTGAATTTCAGTTCTGTCATGGACAATCTCAAATCCAATATTAGGATGAAAATTATTAAGTTCCAAGTGAAAGGACATGAGGGATCCAATGTCGCCCCGCCATATCGCGAAGACATCGTCTATGTAGCGCCACCAGACAAGACAATGCCTGGCGAACGCTACATTGGAATAGACATATTTGGTCTCAAAGTCGTGCATGAATGCACCTGCGAAGGACGGAGCGACATTGGATCCCATAGCTGTGCCCCGCTGTTGAAGAAAAAATTCCTCTTTAAACATAAGATAATTGTTGTCCAACACAAAATGAAATAAAGTTTCCATGAACTCCATTTCCTGGCTGTTGTATTCATCACTTTGTCGGATCAAATTCATACACGCCCCAATCCCCTCGCTTTCTCTGTCTTCTAATCTGTACCAGAAACCGACTGACCGGAATCAACTTCTACGCTTCGAGAGCTACCACCCACCCGCTGTCTTTCGCTCTGTAGCCAGAAGCCAGCTGATGCGGGTCAATAGGATCGTCTCGGACGAGACACAGGCTGCACAGGCTAGACAGCGGATGTGTGAGAGGCTCTCGGAGCGGGGATATCCTGAATCCTTGTTACAGGAGGAGTTGCAACATGTCATGGAGCCTGACTCCTCTTCAAATGAACACAAGTGTGCCCAACCACGTCTTCCTTTTGTGTGCCAGTTTCATGGCTTTTCCCATAAGGTACTTGCAAGTGTGAGGCGACATTGGCACATGCTTGCAGATGCCTATCCGGAAATACCAGAATTTTCTCTGCCTCCTATCCCTGCGTATAGGAAGAACGAGACAGTGGGCACACGTTTGGTTCATGCAGACACTGGTCCTGCCCCTAAGAGTCTGTCCACCTTTTTGGGCCCAACACGAGTGGGAAGTTTCCCTTGTTTATCCTGTAGTGAATGCCGTCATGTAATTAAAGGCTCGACATTTGGGGATGGATATAGTGTCAGATTTCATTTAACCTGCCAGAGCTCCTATGTTGTGTACTTATTGCGATGCCCCTGTGGACTGAATTACATAGGGGAAACCACCCAAAAGGTGAGGGATCGCATTGCACAGCATAGGAGCTCTGTCAGGAATGTCAACTCTGACTTACCCGTAGCTCGCCATTGTAGGGAGTTTGGTCACAGAGATGTAGACCTTAAATTCATGATCATTGACCATATCCCCAAACCCAGAAGGGGTGGGGATAGAATATTGATGTTAAAGCGACGTGAGGTATTATGGATCGATAGAATGGGTAGCCTACACCCGGGAGGTCTCAACCATGACTTTGACCTTCATCTCTTTTTGTAATCTTTAGGTCTGGATTCTTTCTAGAAAAATGAATAAAGATACTTTTGGGTCTGGATAAGACATCATTCTACCTAAGATTATCTGGGATCAGATAAGTGGATTATGGACTGCCATATGTGCATATGCAATTCATTGCTTTCTTGTTTTGTTTACTTCCTGATTGGGAGATCATGTGATGTAATGATGTCATTTCCCTGCAGGTATAAAATTGATCATGTGATGTGTGTTGATTAGCATTGAAAAAGGCTGTGGACAGCCGAAACGTTTGCTGCTGTAAAGCTGTATTATTTGCTCAATAAACTGAGCTTGTGTGCTGCAATTCTCTGGACTTTTTATATATATATATATATATATATATATATATATATATATATATATATATATATATATATATATATATATATATATATATATATATATATATATATATATATATATATATATAATGCGAAAGTTTGGGCAACCTTGTTAATTGTCATGATTTTCCAGTATAAATCGTTGGTTGTTACGATAAAAAATGTCAGTTAAATACATCATATTGGAGACACACACAGTGATATTTGAGAAGTGAAATTACGTTTATTGGATTTACAGAAAGTGCACAATAATTGTTTAAATAAAATTAGGATTTATTTATCCAGAGCCTTTTTGTATTTTTTTTATGCTCCCATTGTAAAGATTGACCCTTATAATGACCCCTGGGATTGCTTCTTATTCATGTCTTGTAAATGCCAGTATTGCCAGTCAAGGCCTGCCTTTGTAAATTTCTCTTTTCCAGCCTTCAAAACTCTACTTGGCGTTCTGCCTAAAGTGAGACTAGCTGTCCGCATGGTAAATAACAGACCCAGATAGTGAAAAGGAGTGATGTTGAACTTCAAACTCCAGCCCTTGTTTTTGCTGTAGGGTGTAATCAACCATGGGGATTGGAGATTAGAGTTCCCAGTTTTTATCAGAAGGCTTTTCTGTGTCAGCATTCTGCCGTACAGCCAAATAACAATCACCCGGGCCTGTTTTCATGTTATTTTGCCAAGAAAACCTGTGTGAGTCACCTAAAGGCCTTTTCATCAAATGTCACAGGCAATAGTGTGCCATTTTATTTTTCATGGAAAGATTCCAGTAATTAAGCCTTTTTGTAAATATACTCTGGATTTTACTACTTGGCCTTGATGAATTCAAATGATGCGGCACAATTTAGCAAATATTTAGATTTGCCAATTTTATAAGGTGCCATATATTCTTAAATATAAACCGATCTGTTTACCGAGGTACTTAATTTTCAAATCAGACAGCAGAAAAATAGTTTTAACAGCCCCATCCCCACAGGGGCGCTAGTGGTCAGACCGCAAATTGCCTTCCAATCGGTTTCAGCACACAGAGACGACGCAAGCTTTGGTCGCGATCTTTGCGCAGAAGCCGAAAGAAATTTGGGCAGCAGCCCGACCAGAAGGGAGCCTGTGAGGTATCGTAATTACAACTTACACACTATTTCAGGGTATATGCCACCACCACTGGTATGGGCCAGTGGACCCGACTGACTGACTAGTCCTGCAAATAAAGTGGTTAAACACACTCTATTCTGTCTGGCTAGTAACAACAGTAGCGTCTCTTCAGAAGTCTGGTTCAGTTTGTGCGGCTGAGAAGCAGGGTAGCGGTACAGTGAATGACTTGGATAAAGTCTTTATTCACGGGCAATATAAATAATTAATATTTACAGACAATCATTAAAATCAACAATTATTGAGACATTAATAGTGCAGTATGAAAAATAAAAGAAAGGGAGAAAAAATACTTAGTTTCATGGAAAGATGTCCTTTTGTGGGACGAATCATAAAGTCCTTGGTAAAGTCCTTTGTTTCAGTTCAAAGTTCAGAGTTCAGACCAGGTGGATGCCAGCATATCCTCAAGCTGGCACAGATGTGATCAAGATGGTGTTTCAGGGTGGAGGACACTGAGTTTGGCTCCTCTGCCATTCTTATGCCCCTTATCCAGTAGGAGGGAGTGAGGGCGGGAGCCACACACCCCCTTAGAAGATGAGTCCTCCCCTTGTCCTGGGGACCAGAAATCATATCTAACCATGTATGGGCTCTATCTCACAGAACCGTACAGGTCAGGGCAGATTTACTAACATTTTCAGGTCTGTCTCGATTTACCCAGTAGTCTGATACCAAACATAAGGGGTGGGACCCCTGTGGTATCATCAGGGCACTTCCGAATGGCCTAACTGGCCGTCTTTACCTCAGAATGTTCTGAAATGTTCTCAGAACCAGTGCCAGACAGGACCCTACATGCTCTGTTAGTTTGGAGGGTCTGCCAGCCTAGCAATACAGAAAATATGACACATATAGCAGTTTATGGAATATGATATACATCTGGGATTTACAGCAGTTCATTCCTAGGTGATTGCTCTTTTGAAGCTTGCAGCAGCAAGCTACGGGTCAGCTCCTCTGCTGGGAGGGTAGCCAGAATGTCTGACTTCTTCTCAACTAAACTGGTTCTGCCATCCTGCTTATCAACTACATTTGATGGATGGGCCATCAGCACAGCTTGATGCCGGGGACAGCTGCAGCAGGCTCCTGCCTTTGTGGGGGGGAGGAGGGAAAGGACTGTCTTTATAAAAAAAAAAAAAGAAAAACCAGGGATGTCTGTTTCTGATTACTGCAATGGCTGCACAAATTTAGCCAGAGAGCGATCAGAAATTGGACTGTGCGGATCCTTCCAATTCGGCCGCGTTTCTCATGGCTGTTCCGTGACAGGCGCCTCCAGCCATTTTGGCACTCCGGGCGAGAAAGCCTGTGGTGCCCCTTGCCCCAATGGTGCTCCTACCATGAAAATAATCGTAATGCGGCAGCATTTTAACAAGAAATAAACTTAATGCGGCAGCGTTTTACCAGAAAATAATCGTAATGCGGCAGCGTTTCTCTAGAAATTACACTTATTGCAGCAGCGTTTCACCAGAGAAAACATGTAAATGCAGCAGCGTTTCACCAGAAAATACATGTAATGTGGGCAGCGTTTCACCAGAAAATACACATAGGCAGGGCTCCTCTCTCCACCCTTCCCATCAGTTCCCCTTAATAGCCCTGATATCTGCCTGCACCTATAAAAAAAAATAAAAAATTACTCACTTGCAGAAGACTCCCCTCCAGCACGCAGCAGCTCCCGCAATGATTTTCGTGCAGCAACTCCAGCTGCAAAACTCCCGCGCTGACAGGCAGAGCAGGGCTACGGGTAAATGGCGCCCAAAGCCGTGCACTGGAGACACAAATAGTCTCCAGTGCAGGGCTTTGTACACCATTCTCTTGAAGAGCCGCTCTGCCTGCTGGAACCCAAAGACTCCGCAGGCTGCAGAAGTGAGCTCATGGGCTGCAGCCAGTGGACTGGCGCGGTGTTTGCTAGATGCACAAGCCAGTTAACCACCTGGGGAAACACCATCTGGCGGGGTAAGCCGCAGGGTCCCCCCATGCCTCCCTCCCCCCGCACAGCACTGGTGACTGCCTGGTCGGCCTTATGGGCCTCAGGAGGAGGCACAAAGGGGGGCACAAGGTGTCACAAAAGAGGACAGAAGTAGCCACAGGGGGACTAAAGGAGGCACACGGGGACAGAATGAGGCACAATGGGGGAAAGTGTAAGGAGGCACAGGGTGACAGAAGGAGGTTGGAGGGACAGGAAGAGCCACAGGGAGATAGAAGGCACAGAAGGAGGGACCAAGGAAGGCACAGGGGACAGATGGCACATGGGGACTGAAGAGGTACATGAAGACAGAAGGAGGCAGAGTGGGGCTGAAGGAGGAACAGGGGGCAGAGGTAGCACAAGGGCACAAATAAAGGCAAAGGGGACATAAGGAGGCAAAAAGGGGCACAGAAGGAGGCAGACATGGCACAAGGGTCTGAAGGAGGCACAAAGGGGGAAAGAAGGATGCATATGACACAGAGGTGGCAGCTGCCTGCAACTTATGCTAAGTAGATGCAGCAGAAGCAAGTAATAGAACACCCATGGGGGCGGGTCGTCTGGGGGTTGGGCTTAATTTTGTGGCGGGGCTTAATCAAGCAACATGTTGCCCCCCAGGACCAATGGCACTCCAGGCAATGGCCTGTACTGCCTATGCCTAGAGGCGCCCCTGAATTCCCCTACAGTGTACCTGATGCCTAGTGGTCTCCCTCCCTTTCTGAGTGTTCTCTGGTGGTCCAGTGACGCCCTCTCTTTCCCCCATACATTGTATCTGGTATCTAGTGGTTTCCTCCCATCCACCTATACAGTAAGCCTTCAATACCAATCAATTTTTCCCCGCCTATATAGTGAGAATACCTTGGCCCATATGCAATTAACTTTTTCTCCTGCATTTTCTCCTAGGTGATAATTTTTTGTCTTATTTTAACCACTTAAGCCTAACTGGACGAAAATTTCCCGCGGGGCCCCCCGTGCACGCTCCTACCACCAGCCGTTAGCCCAGCGATCAATGAAAAGAATTATATATCCCTTTCACTGATCAAAGCCCCCCAGAGAAAAGCCGACAGCGTCTCTTCAGACGCTGCGACTTTTCTGAGCTCAAAAAGTTCCCCTGCTTCAATCTTATTCACACATCTAAAAATACCCAAATGAAAGTTTTAATTAAAAAAAAAAAAAAAAAATTACAATAATAAAAAAAACAAATAGTTACCTAAGGGTCTGAACTTTTAAATATACATGTCAAAGGAGTATTATCAATATAATTTATTAAATTATGGGCTTAGTGATGGACGCAAATTGAAAAAATGCACCTTTATTTACAAATAAAATATCGGCGCCATAAATTGTGATAGGGACACAATTTAAATGGTGTAATAAGCGGGAGGAATGGGCAAATAAAGTGCATGGGTTTTAATTATGGAAGCATGTATTAATTTCAAAATATAATGGCCAAAAGCTGAGAAATAATGATTTTTTTCCATATCTTTCTTAATATTCCTATTAAAATGCATTTAGAATAAATTAATTCTCAGCAAAATGTATCACCCACAGAAAGCCTAATTGGTGGCAGAAAAAACAAGATATAGATCAATTCATTGTGACGAGTAGTGATAAAGTTATTGGCAAATGAATGGGAGGTGAAAGTTGCTCAGATGCAAAAAAAATCTCAACCCTGTGGACTTAAGTAGTTAAAATAAGTTTTCAGCACTTAACAATTGAAAAGGCGCCAAAAAATAGAGTATTTTCTTGCTTGTTTGAGGTTTAACTACCTAAAGACCAAGTCACACCTATGGGCTTGGCCACTGCGCCAGCCCCAGGACCGCCTAACGCCAATTGGCATCAATTCCTGGGGCTGGCTACTGCAGGAGATCGCACGCAGGCTGCGTGCGCATCTCCTGCTTGGGAGGCGGAGCTCTGCCCCGCCTTCAACCGGCTGGCGGGGGGAGGGATGTAGGGGGGTGTACAATAGTAAAAAAATACACAAACAAACATCTGGGGGGGGGGGGGGGGGGTGTTCAGACCCCTAACAACAGAGAGCTCTGTTGGTGGGGAGAAACTGGGGGGGGGGGGGGTCACTTGTGTGCTGTGTCGTGTGGCCCTGCAGCTTGGTCTTAAAGGGACACTTAAGTCAAACAAAAAAACTGAGTTTTACTCACCTAGGGCTTCCAATAGCCCCCTGCAGCTGTACGGTGCCCTCGCCGTCTCCCTCCGATCCTCCTGGCCCCGCCGGCAGCCACTTCCTGTTTCGGTGACAGGAGCTGACAGGCTGGGGACGCGAGTGATTCTTCGCGTTCCCAGACACATTAGCACCCTCTATGCTGCTATATGGTATATGATATATGCTATAGCGGCATAGATTGCAAAGCTATTGGAAGCCCCAGGTGAGTAAAACTCATTTTTTTTGTTTGACTTAAGTGTCCCTTTAAAGCTGCAGTCTCCAATTTAATGAAAAATGGCCTGGTCTTTAAGTGGGTTTAGCACTGTGGTCCTCAAGTGGTGAAAGGCATTTAATTGACAAGTTGTGAAATTATCACCTAGGAGAAAAGACAGGAGAAAAAGCCAATATGGGCCCTTGTGTCTAGTGGTCTCCCCTACTTCTCCCATAGAGTGTTCCCTGGTGTCTAGTTGCAACCTTCCCTGCGATGCCTGATTGAAGAGTACAGTCTGCGGAAATGCATCTCGCCTGATCCAGGCTGGACACACTGCACTGTGACATGACAGAGGGAGGTAGGCTTATCAACGGTTTAACTCCCTAGCTGTATGGACAGATATGTCCGTCCATAAAAACATGCTGTGAACAGTATAAACGTGCATACAGATTAAAACTCTCCTGTACTGTATACTAGACCCTTGCTTGACACATTTTGGCAAGTTACAGGAAAAAAAAAGTTTTAAAAATAAATTTTATCACTTTTTGCACAGAAATCCTGGGAAAATTGAATGCCAGGGAGGTTAACAATAGCTTCCTTGACCATGGAGGGGCAACAAAGGAGCCGATCACCATGCTGTCCAGGCAACTTGTTGCAAGTGCTGGGTCATGGACACCGAGCCTTCTGGAGTGTCAGAACCTTTGCAGAGTCTGTATCCCTGTACAGTTCCTTCCCTGTGCAGATCTGGCAGTAGTGTTTGTATATAGCATCTCCCAGTCCCTATTCACAGCTCCTTTGTACTGGTCTTCCGCCTCTTTGCAGCCCCGATGACATAGGCATCGAGGAGGTGAGGAGACATGCAAAATATTCTACCCAATACTGGAGCCACACCTGGCTACCTATAGTGAGTGGGGTCGTACCTAATACTGGAGCCACACCTGGCTACCTATAGTGAGTGGGGGCATACCCAATACTGGAGGCACACCTGGCTACCTATAGTGAGTGGGGTCGTACCTAATACTGGAGACACACCTGACTACCTATAGTGAGTGGGGGCATACCTAATACTGGAGGCACACCTGGCTACCTATAGTGAGTGGGGGCATACCCAATACTGGAGCCACACCTGGCTACCTATAGTGAGCAGGGTCGTACCTAATACTGGAGCCACGCCTGGCTACCTATAGTGAGTGGGGGCATACCTAATATTGGAGACACACCTGACTACCTATAGTGAGCGGGGGCATACCTAATACTGGAGCCACACCTGACTACCTATAGTGAGTGGGGGCATACCTAATATTGGAGCCACGCCTGGCTACCTATAGTGAGTGGAGGCATACCTAATACTGGAGGCACGCCTGGCTACCTATAGTGAGTGGGGGCATATCCAATACTGGAGCCACGCCTGGCTACCTATAGTGAGTGGGGGCGTACCCAATACTGGAGCCACGCCTGGCTACCTATAGTGAGCGGGGGCGTACCCAATACTGGAGCCACGCCTGGCTACCTATAGTGAGCGGGGGCGTACCCAATACTGGAGGCACGCCTGGCTACCTACAGTGAGCGGGGGCGTACCCAATACTGGAGCCACGCCTGGCTACCTACAGTGAGCGGGTCGTACCCAATACTGGAGCCACGCCTGGCTACCTACAGTGAGCGGGGGCATACCCAATACTGGAGCCACGCCTGGCTACCTATAGTAAGGGGGGTCGTACCTAATACTGGAGCCACGCCTGGCTACCTATAGTGAGTGGGGGCGTACCTAATACTGGAGACACGCCTGACTACCTATAGTGAGTGGGGGCGTAACTAATTTTGGAGCCACACCTGGCTGCCTATAGTGAGTGGGGGCGTACCTAATACTGGAGCCACACCTGGCTACCTATAGTGAGCGGGGGCATACCTAATATAGGAGACACACCTGACTACTTATAGTGAGCGGGGGCATACCTAATATTGGAGACACACCTGACTACCTATAGTGAGCGGGGGCATACCCAATACTGGAGCCACGCCTGGCTACCTATAGTGAGCGGGGGCGTACCCAATACTGGAGCCACGCCTGGCTACCTATAGTGAGCGGGGGCGTACCCAATACTGGAGCCACGCCTGGCTACCTATAGTGAGCGGGGGCGTACCCAATACTGGAGCCACGCCTGGCTACCTATAGTGAGCGGGGGCATACCTAATATTGGAGACACACCTGACTACTTATAGTGAGCGGGGGCATACCTAATATTGGAGACACACCTGACTACTTATAGTGAGTGGGGGCATACCTAATATTG